>NW_027271470.1:455000-547893 GCF_040938485.1 Diadema antillarum | reverse complement strand
AGGGACGGAACCTTTGAAAGTAATGGAAGTTGTGATTTCTTTTTTCCGATTTCCCCCTATTTCTTCCCCCATCCTATGGTTCCGCGACCCCTGATGCAAAGTAGTTCAATTCGGAGAGGATTTACTCTGTCGTCATCATCTCAGCCAAAAATGGGGGAAAGAGTCAGTAACAGGAACGGATGGGGAATTTCCTTTTGAGGTAACTAGGGCGGTGATAGGTGACTACGACCGCCCTAGTTACCTAACACACACACACACACACACACACACACACACACACCACACACAGCACACACACACATACACACACATATATATGCACACACACATTCACACACACGCACGCACAGAGAGAGAGAAGAGAGAGAGAGAGAGGGAGAGATGATACGCTTATATCAGCTCCAGTATCAGTCCAGGTAATTCTTTCTCTCTCTCTCTTTCTCTTTTCCATAACTAAAGTTAGACACAAAACGGAAAACAAACTTATCGCGTTCTAGCTGTGCTGGTTGATATCACGTGACTGAAACAAATGCGTTTAATCGGGAACGATATCTAAACTGCCTTGGAATTGGTCCGGTATATTATTGCTTATTCCGCTAAGCCCCATTCTTTTTTTAACGCGGTATAGCTTGTTTAGCGGACGTCAAAAGAGATCTCCGCGGAGACTCTCGGCGTCTTTGCTATCGCACGGCACCTGATAACCAATCAGTGTGGACTAAATTCAACAAAGCGCCCAGCGACAGAATGAGGCCGCGACATGCTTTCCGGCACACTTCGCCCCCATTGGAGGTATGACAATGAATCTGGCTGGAAGAAAGTAATCCACCTCGCTGGGAATTAGTAGCCCAACAAACACGTCTTGGAACGGGAGTCGATTGGTCTGGTTTTATAACCCCCAGTGGCAACCTGTTGTGTGAATTACGCGGCGGATTGACACGTTTCGCCGCCGCGCAGAGTCCGGTGAGGGCTCACAATAATTTTTGATCTGTTCGTGTCTAGCGCCTCGCCTTGGGACATTATCTGGTTCGGTTTCGGCTCAATCGTAACTGAAGCAGACATTACAGATATTAAAATAAGAAATGTGATGAATTGTTTGCCGTCATTTTGCCCATGGCTAAATTTCAAGACATTGCTGTGCGTAAGTGATTAACCAACTCATACTTCTCCTGACTGGTCAAGTATTGACCGAGAAATCTCTTGATGAAGTTAAACAAATCTAACTTGACGATGCCTTTAGGGTATAGCTATTCGCAGAATACCCAACAGTGAGACTGAAAAACTGGACCACAAAGTTGAAAATCTGATAACACTCAAAAAAAAAAAAAATGTTGGTTTAACTTTGACACAGAAAGTTCTACTTTTTCGAATAACAGTATGAAGCATTTTCGGCCCGATCAAAATAAATGGCCAAATCTATTATGTTCGTGTTCGTATGTGTATTTACGGAGAATATCACCTAGACTAATGTGTGATTGTCTACATGGTCTATGCGTGCTTTTATATGCGGTAGCCATGTCCAGCTGAAAAGTTCACAAGAATGATTAATCATTTCAACTTCAAAAGGTAAAATGACACGTGCGGACTTGTTGATGCAATCGCCACCTTCCTGTAAAGTAGCTGTGATGGACATTTTTGTTCAATAATCAAAGACAAATCGGTGAGATTTTACAGACGGAGTAAATCTTGTTCCTTTCTGGACTTTTCTTGGAAAGTGCTTTGTGAACGGATTTCAAACGAAGTGTAAATTGACACATTTTGCATTTGAACTCTCGCCGTGCAGGTATTCCGCACATACCAGATAGGCCCTGCTCGAGATTTCAGAGAAGATGTGTCTAAAGACTGCTTCGGAGGTCCAAACGATTTTCCGCTTCTATCGTAGATGGCCAGAACACGTTAGTCTGGTGTATAGGGTATACACATTAATTTAGAGATAAATTTATTGTAAAAATATTTCACACTTTTAGTGGGTGCAACAGTGCTTCAACAAGATGATCATAGCGCTTTAAAGAGAAGAAAAGAAAGAAGATATTTTTTTTTTCTCATGGTTTTTTGAAACAGATATGTTTTATTAACATTTAATTCCACTGAGGTTGGCTGACGTTAAGTGAGAAGGATATCGTTCAAGGCTTGTGGTCGCATGTGTGAAAATGGAGAGTGTTACCTAAGAGCGTTTAACTTTTATAAATGTTCCGTTAATATAATAGAACTGGATGATCGAAGCCTGCGGGGAGGATCATTGCAATGTAAAGAATTTTTAATCGTATGATATTCAGGGGCACCTGAGTGGATTGCATATCAACAAACAAATAAACAAACAAACAACTAGGAGCCATCACCCCTTCACCATGAACCTTCACCCCTCTGAATAATAGGGAGCTTTAGATTTTGACGCGCGGACGTTTGAGCCGACGCTTGCGCTGACGTTCTCCTCTTCCTGCGTCGTGTGGAAAAGTAGCTTAAGATTACGCTGGGACGCAACGTACAAAAAATAAAATCGCGCCCCCATATGATCAGTGCATGAAGAAGCTCTCTGCGTCGCAAACTGTGCGGACGTGAAAATAGCCCAGTACGCGTAGTAAACAACTCAGGCGACGCAAGCTAAAAATAGATTTACTTTACGCGCGCTACTGCGCAAGCTCAGAACATGTTTTTTTTCCTTTGAACGTCCGCGCGTCTAAAATCTAAAGCTCCCTATTAATCCTTCTTTCATTATCAAATAGGAGCCAATTATAAAAGATGATGTCTTGAGGAAGTCAATGCAGAGGATGTAGAACTGCATGGTGAGCATTTTTCCTAGGTGCGTAATGTTGCAGTAGAGTTTTGAAGAGTGTTGTTTTTGTAAAAGACCGAAAATAATTGGAATTACAGTAATGTATATGAGAATGAATTTATTGTATTTCAATACTTGTATTTTATATCATATTTCGATATTTTGTAGAAAAGTATATTGCTCTTTCTCGAGCATGATATGTTTATACACTTTTATTCTTAGTTTAAAAAATAAAGGAATGAAATAAAATCGAAAACAAAATTATGGCATGTATAGCTGTTCGGCTGCTGTTTCAATCCAACATTACGTAATTGGAATCTTGTAGTTTGCGGTATCTGAAACGACATAAATTCATGTCAAAGACACAGTGGTATCAGAGATACCAATACATTATGTATGTATTTATGATAAATAAATACATCTATAAATATATATATATATATACATATATATATATATATATATATATATATATATAATATATATATTAATGCAATTCTGTGATATTCGTACTAATGAACCTTTGCGTTTTATTCATGAGTTACACAGCGAAACAACAACAGCAATACCTCCGTTGATAATTTCGTTCATCTTGCCGCACTATAATATTATGTCCATGCCATTCAAGACGCGAGATTTTACCAGCTGTCCACAATCTTATCAAACCTTTGGTGACCGGAGTCCAGCTATGACAGGCGTTATTAGTTATGACAATGCTTAGGCGCAGGTGGGCATCGATCCACGTCGTTGCAAACTCATTTATCTGACACATACGTACTGTACATGCATAAACACAAACAGACACACACACACACGACACACACACACACACCCTTACTCATAGACACATATCGGACACACACAAACATCGCATTTTAACACATAGGGGTCTTCACACGTTGTAGTATGAATCACATCACACACGCGCAAATCACTTACACGCACACAGATAGATAGACGCACGTCTTCTCTGATGTATGACTACCAGACTCCAGAAGGCAATCTATTAACGCTCTGCAGGAACCTTTAAAAGAACGGTAACAAGAAACAAATATGTGAATTCAGAAATAAAGCAAGTTATGTATTTTTCAAGCTTACCCTTGTAGGATTACGAATACAATGTAATTACGTTTCAGAATATAAAAACCTCTGCAAAAAGATTACGAGATCGTATTTAGACACCTCTTTAATACCGAACGCACAGAAATTATGACGCCACTCTATAGACCCAGCCGCGGTGCACTGTAATGGTGGTTCAACAAATGAGTTGAGTATTTCGCATAATATATCTAAAGACATAGTGCAGTGAGGTAATGGAACTAAGCAGAGATCTTGGAATTCGGCAAAATATCTCCTTCACAGATTGAAGTACTTGAACATTGTTCTTGCTATCTTTATAGATTTGTATTTATTTTGACCGAATGTATTATAAGCGGTTATAAGCGGTTATGTATAAGCGGTTAGTCAACAACGAAGACCAAGGACATTTGGCAACAATTCGGCCGTCTGATCTCCCACCTGAAGACAGCTAAACACAACTTCAAAGATAAAGATGCGCTCATCATAGACAAAGGAACCTTGGTGTTTTGAGGGATGGGGGTCCGGGAAGTCATTTACATCAACTCCGAGAAGGGGACTGCGACACAACCTCTCTCGGGTGTACAGCTCTGTAATCCGAAGGATTCCTCGACGACTATCTGATCCGAACAATAACGTCGGCAGTGCGTCTGCGCCAATCGGCAACGACGTTTTCTCGTCATCAAATCAGATGAGCAGATGAAACGTCCAGGATCGGGCGTGAAATCGTTTTCGGTAAACAAAACAATAAGTCCAGATGCAATGATTTACTTGTGTACCTTTATCACAGTCTTAAGGTACATCACTGTCAGAACTAGACGTTTTCATGGTCACCAAAGAAAGCCTAGACAAGAAACACAGAGCACAGGTAACATCGCTCGCATATAGACAACAGGCATAATGACCTACTGCATGCATTGCAATTGTGCATAATTTTTTTGCTGTATGGAATGACGTCATTAACTTCGGCTCGCCAAAGACAGGTGTTCTGAGGCGAAAATGTGTGAAGAAAATCATTCAGTTTTGACTCTTAATTTCTTCGTGGTGCGAATATTTTCAAATACATTAAATAGTGATAACCTGTTGCGGCTTGTTACAGTTACTTTAAGGACCTGATAGCGTGGGGAGAGAAGATCGACACGTTCGAATCGATTTTCATTCGCTGCTCACCGGGGTACATTCGAAAACCTCAAATAGCGCATGCTTGCTAGAATAGAGCAGCGAATAAGTGTGTCGAAGCGTAAGCTAATTGGTTAACGTTCGACTCCAGTGGAGATTCTTCGGCTGTGTGTGTACTTATATAGAGATCAGTGATAACTCTGGGCACACTTCGTTACGATGATTCCCCCACCTGCCGGGTCTATTACCTAGCGGGGTTTTTTTTTTTTCAGAATTGGTAGGCTTGTCAGGTGAACACTGCACCACACACTGATGTGGATGGGGCGAGTCCTTGCGCTCCAAAATCCCTCAGAACTTGCCTTGACAGGGACTATATTGTTTGTTTGTTTGTTTGTTCGTTTGTTTTATCCATGACGAATAATAAAATATGAGCTATTTTGGCTCCGTAGATAAGACCACGGACTGTTATTCACGAGGTCCCTGGTTCGATTCCCCTGGGTTACACTGGTTGTGCCCCTGTAGCCAAGGTACTTTATCCTCGTGCATTGACTATTGTAAAAATAGTCTTTCGGAGGGGACTTTAATCCACAGGTCCAGTGATTACTGGCTTACAAGCAGTCATTGCTTCCCTGGTGGCCACGTGAAGAAAAAAGAAAAGAATCACTACAGTCAAAGTCAATCAAATTCAATTTGGGGACCCAATATACCGGTCAATGACCTTGATCCAAATGTGAATACAACAAAGAAACGATCTAGCATTTAAGCACTAAACGAGGTCAATGACTCCTGCGTGGGTTTTTTTTTTCTCTTATCAAGTTCTTCTTAGAGACATGGGGAAAAGGAGGAGAAACGAATTTCCAGCGAACAGCTCATGCAAATTCCAATTGTGAAAAATCCATCCAGCATACTGTTTTTCACAGAGCGCTGATCTCCGCCAAACAGGAATCGCAGAGCTCTCGATTAGCATACTCCCTATGTACTCCTACTCCATAATATCTGTTTTCAATCAATAACGATCTAGCTTTATACCAAAATTTTGTTCCCAAACTTTGAAAAATATGTGAACTTTTTTTACCTGTTAAAAAAAAACCCAGAAAAGCCTAGAAAAAGACTGATAGTTAGCACATGTACAATGTATGAAAGGCAGTGAAATTTTCACAGAATTGAATGATTTTCAACATTGGCAAAAAAAGATTGTATAATATACAGATATGCAGACATCAATACAACAGGCAGAAAAGGACATTTTCCTCATATGTGTAAATGTGGAAAGTGAAATGGCGGTAATATGAAATGGCAATTGGGAAATGCCTTGTACCAGTAAAATATGTGACCCGCTACAACAAAAGAATCCTAAAGTCGCTGACGGGTGAGCCAGGCATGGCCCGGAAAAATGCTATTTTCAGGCCTTTCCTTTGATCATTTAGCTTCGAAATTTCGGCAGATGATAGAAGATACATTAGACTACAAAATCATGTTAAAAACAGAAATCCGAACGTTTTGACAGACTTTGGTGAGCTGACTTCAAACTCGATTTTCTCGGCTCACCCGTCAGCGACTTTAGGATCCTTTTGTAGTAGCGGGTCACATGTTGTAGGGAGAAGAAAAAAGAGAAAACTGAAAATTAATAGGAGCAGATCAGGCACCGAGATATAAAGTTCACTGGTCATTGATGCCAAAGTCAGATGGATTTTGCCAAGTAATATAAAGCCAGAAATATTCGCGGCATGAATTGGGACCAACTGCCGTGTTCGCGGCATGAAATTTTCTTGTGAATTGCCACTGATATTCCAATGCATATAGTGTTGACAAAAACTTTGCATACATTTCAAGTTTTCAAATCTTGGCTCTCACAAAATGTGGCAACTTTGACATCTTTGAATGGCAATTAAAGTGGTATTATTTGTGTTTGATAGTCACAGTTTTAAAATTTCCAATAAGTGAAAGGCAATCCTCCTCAGGGACACCATTCCCAGATCAGAGCAACAGCGCCCCTCGTACCAGGTTCATAGTTACATATCTATATTAAAATGAACATATCTAGTGAAGTAACAAATGGCCACGTCAGGCTTATTTCATGAGTTTTGACCCTGCTAGCATTAGCTTGTTCTTTTCCTCATTGTCTTCTTCTTTTTCTTTTTCTTCTTCCTCTTTTTTCTGTTGTGAGTGATTGACACCTTTTCAAGGGGTGCACACTTTCACCCCTCTAATGCCTAAATCTGGAAACTGCTGTTTGCAAACACGCCTCCCTAAACATTTGCATCCCCTTGTCCTTCACACAGGACCGATTCCTTGAACTTGGATTAAGAAAAGAGTGACCAAAGAAGGAACACCTGTATTAGATGAAGGAAGAATTCAAACAACCAGAAGAAAAGAAAAGAAAGGGGGAGGGGAAACTGTTCAAAGACATTGGTCAAATTTACTGTTCTCCTCAACTGCTGTTCTGGAGTATCTGAAAGAATGAAGAGGGAAGGTGTATGTGGGAAAACTCTCAGATGATCGATTGTAAGTGAGACTTCTGACACCAAATATTTAGAGGTTGTACACTTTCTCCTCTCTCTCAGATCGCTTTTCCCTCCCCCTTCACATCCCCCCCCCCCCTCCCTTACCCAACATCACCTTTTCACCTTGTTTTGGATGTTAATCTTCTTAGGCACACCTGAGCAATGAAAAGAATTGCTCCTGCGTTCAAACTCCGTGAACACGGAGCATGGCATGTTGCAGACTCACAGAAGAGAAAGAAAAAGAAAGAAAAAAGTGTGTTTATCTTTTGCCCCAGAATGACCTTAAACTTCTGACAGAGACCAAATATTTGGGAGTCAAATAGAAATGCACCCAGTCATGTGAGGGCAGCTACTTTTAAACAGTGATGGTTGGTGTGATGCGGTGATTGCCACAGGATCAAGCTGCTCATACGCGTTGTATTCCTTGCCGCAAGAGTTCTGCCCGAATATGTGGACTTGTCCCTCTGTGATATGTCGCCCCACCCCTCCCTCAAAAAACGAAAAAGATAATAATGTGACCACAAAAAGAAAACTGTTGTACTGCTGTCATCAGAAAATCTTGTTCTGTGGGTATTGACCAAGTGATGCTTGTGCAGGAATTCTGTTAAGGGCAAGTTCACCGTCATATACGTAAGGACTGAGAGAATGTAGCAATATTAGTAGAACACATCAGTGAAAGCTTGAGGAAAATCAGACAATCCATTAAAAAGTTATGAATTTTTGAAGTTTCTATGCCACCATCACTGGATGAGAAGACTACTATAGCTTGTGACGTCACATGCGTAGAACTGTATAAAGAAAAAAAATGAAGAAAATTCAACATATTTTCACTTTTCTTGCATGATAAAAAAACACTTAACTTGCCTCTTATAGAAGGCAGGGGGAATAATATTCCCACCAACATATGTCAGTAACGAGTCGAGGCAATGTGCATTTTTTTCTTGATATAATCTTTTGTGGAATTCTCTTTATGTTTTTCTTATGTCATTCTACACATATGACATCATGCACTGTAGTATTCTTCTCATCCAGCAGTGACTCTGCAGAAACTTCAAAGATTAATAACTTTTGAACGGTTTGTGCAATTTTCCTCAAACTTTCACTGAATGTGATCTACGAATATTGCTGTATAGTCTCTCAATCCACATGAAGGTAAAGGTGAACTTGTCCTTTAAAGGGAAGCAGTCCTGAGAATTTCACTGTACTGATAATTAAGAAGAGTAAAAAATATAACCTTTCACCAATTTGTACGCGTGGACATCAAAAATAGTCTCCGTACGCGATTTCAAAAAAATAATTCCTGCAAGCGATTGTGTAAGAGCCTGCCAAAAGGTGCAACGTCATTGATGCCCTACTCTCAAGTTAATTTTAGTGTTCAAAATGATCATATCTGATTTTTTCATAAAATGTGACAATATGTGGTTTATTATTTCAAACAAAATATTTCAAGCTTATTTATATACACAATTGATATAAAAATAAATAGTAAACATGTTTTTATAAATAACTAGGGATGACGAGCAGAACACCGCTGGATAGAGTTGTGCATCGATGACGTATGACTCTCCGCCAAGACTTGCTCATTTGCAGAGTCACACTTTTTTAACCGAAATGTACGAGCTTATTTGGTGATTTGAAAGTTTGTTTTTGATGAAAGTACAATTTGTAGTTCATTGGAGGTACCAACAACAACATATTTTTTTTTAATTTCCTGAGGACTGCGTCCCTTTAAAATGGTGTGGGTCACAATCCTCCCTGCTTTCTATACTTGCGTATCGAAAACACAGTTTTCCACTTGGTCAGAGTGTGCTTCAGTGTTCAAGGTGCTACTGCAGTTTGGGATGAAGGAAAAGCAAGTGTTCCATTAAAAAAAGTATTTTCTTTCCTTTTCTGTTTATCCTTTGTTGAACAATTTGAGGCTGTATGAAAGTTTGTTGGGAATATTCTGTATCTTCATTGCAGATTTGTTGCATGTGAGCAGGTGCTGTGTTGTGGGCCATTGTCAAAGATGCGAGTTTTGGAAACCAACAAACAAAACAACAAATAGTGGAATACTCTCTAAGATGCTCATTAGTCAAATGTGCAAACACTAAACTCAGTGGGGATAAGCTTAGGCAGGGTGCAATAATATTGCCTCTTCAACTACCCCTACAGGTAGATATGATGGATTACAAGGGATTAGCCATTAGGGATTATCATAAGTGTGGATTGCGTGCATTAGGCCCATTTTCCGAGGAATGGTTCAAAGCTCAATGTAGAAGTCCGTGCCACAAACAAGGTGACGTGGAAATGGGAAAATCATGTTTAGAAGATAACAGTAAAGCAGTATGGTAATGGTGCAAGTTTTATCAAATTTGGAGGCAAAAAAAGATATAAAAAGAAGGTATTCGACTTATAAAACTTTCACACATTTCCAGTAAATGGTCATATTGGTTTAAGTGTCATCTTATGCTGCACTGTATATTTTGTAAAAGCATGACACTTTGTGTTATTGCTACTACTGAATATCACTGTTTTATGAAAACACTTGAAACTTCAGTACATGTCGTCTATAATATCTCAGCTTAGGTCCAGTTTTTATGACTCATGTACTGTATCTTATGGTGTGCTTGATTGCACCTTACCTGTATATGTTAAAGGGATAGTATAGTTCAGGTTGAGATGAGGATTCAGATTTTATTTTCTTTTTTTTTTGTGAGATAATTAGAAACCACCTATATGAAATATTAAAGAGCATACAATTCTAAGAGGAATTCAAAGTTAGTTTGATGAAAATTTGTTTTGAAATTGGAAAAATATCCAAAAACAAGGTAAAACAAAGTGATCTTGATTAAAGGTAGGACCTGCCTTTTATTAGGACCTCTATGTTTTTTTGAAAACTTAAGCCATTTCAAAACCAACTTTAATTAAATAACTTTGAATTTGAATTTGAATTGTGTGCTCTTTAATATTTCATATTGGTTTCTAATTATCTCGCAAAAAGGTAAAACCTTAATCCCCACTTCAACCAAAACTGTACCATCCCTTCAAAGCTAACTTGAGTATGTTGTGGAATAACACTGGTACTCTGCTATGGACTGAGTTAGAAAAGAGTGAGAATGCTAACATATGCATTGACCACTGCCTTGTGTTATGGTACATAGGTTTGGGCAGTCATGACTGGAAACCAACAAACAAAGCAAATCAACCAAAAAACACTTGATGACCACTAGGCTATCGTGCAAACACTGAACTCGGTCAGATTTGCTTGTAAGCTTTGCAGCATGATAATATTGCCTGCTCTAGGACAGTCCCTAGGGGTAAATATGATGGATTACCATGGATTAGTTGCTAGAGATTATCATAAGTGTGGATTACATTAGGCCCATTTTTTCCTAGGATTTGGTTAAAGGCTTTACATCATGCAGGGGAAGGCAGTGTACATGTAAAGGCATCGTTTACCATTGGGAGGAGTAATTAAAAATGTTCTAAGTTCTAAGATATATCAAAGGAGATATCACTATTTTTCTCAATAAACCATAACTGTAGATGGTTTATTCTATAAACAATCTTATAAATATTGTTCACATTTTTTTTATATTCAGCAATGCTTAACAGGGATTACACTTATGAACATTTTTATATTGGTTGTTTCTATCCCTTGCACATTTCAGAATCTAATTGAAGCACTAAAGCTGAATTTTTGTTTCATCTGCAAATCATCTATTGAGAATGAGAAGGGCTCTAAGTTATCTTGAATACTATGGGTTTTGTGGCAACTTAACGGCCTTATTATTCCCAACCAACAAAATGGTAAATAATGCATTTAATGCGTTCATCGTCAAATTTCTGCAAACATCTCTGTCTGGACGTCCCCAGAGTTTCCCCCAGATGATGGTGAAGTTTGGTGGGAAGAGAAGCAGGTGGATGGTTAGTGGGATGCCGGCAAGGTGTGTCCAGGTATTGTCCATCCTATTGAGAAGAGGTGTGAGGATTGGCAGGGGTAGAGATTTGGAGAGAAGGGGATTAAGAAGCAGAGATTAAAAGAGGGGACGGCAAGCTGTGAGGATTATCACCTCCAAAACAGCTCAAACTGAATACACACTGATGGTGAAGACCCCGAGTTCTGCTCCTGGGAGAAAGAACTTTCCTTTTCTTTTAAATTCTCTTTTTTTTCTTTCTTATTATCCATCTTCTCAGCATTACCCTTTGCAAATTTTGTTTCCTTCTTTTATTTGCCATTTGATTGTTGTTGTTGTTTTTTTTCTCTCTCTCTTCTCTTGTCTCAACTCCTTATTTTCTTCTATATCTTCTTTACACTGTCTTTGCTCGTCATCATCATTTCTACTCTCCTGTGCTCTTCATTTCATAAATTTTGTGGTATTTCATTCCGGTCTATTGTCAAAAGTTTCCATTACACTTAAATTTTCTGATTATATTAATATGCTGATTTTATACTAAATTTATAAGGTCTTCATCCTGTAACATATGCTTTCAGCAAATAATGAAAGCACAGCAAAACCAGTTCATATTTTCTGCAAAGATTTCAACATGACAACTCTTTGGATAGTGAAAATTACTGACATTGATACAGACATAATTTTCATTCTGTTTTCAGTAGTCTTTCATCAGTGGACACAGAGTTAAATTGATTAATCTGATCAAGGTATATGCCAGACCAGTGCCGTATATAAAGAGAGTCTGGCCAACTCGGTTTTTGGCTTACGTGTTTTGAAGCCTGTGATTGGTCAAAAGCTGGTCCCGTGATCTACAGGCGCCATGTCGTTACTGAAGTGCGCTCATACGCAATGCCCATTGTTAACTGCCCCTTATTTGGCTTGGTTATTTTGTTACGTCTGAGCGTACACGCTAATCCTGTGACGCGTAATACGCGCGGTAACGACATGGCGTCCAAATTAGCAGTTGGCCAGACTCTCTTAATATACGGCACTGTGCCAGACTAATGAAACATTAATGTAAGTCATTCAGTGTGTTGAACCTCAGCGTTTATTGGGCATAGTCATCCACAGAAAAAAAAAGGGCATTTGTGAAACTTCCTCTTTTCAACTTCCTAATATGTGTTTGTGTCTAGTCATTTAATGAAGCCTATTAATTTCTGACATCAAATCACCAAATTCAGAATGAAGTTAATGGAAACTTTGGAAAATCTGTAATACACAGCCACAATCATCCTGTTCAAAGACTTGTCGAGGTGCAAAGGTAGAAAAAGGAAGACTGCCGTTGTTAAGGAGAAAAGCCGAGATGAGCGCAGTCGTGAAGGGTCTAATTAGGTAGGGCATGGATGTGGGGGGGGGGGTGGTGGCAAGTCGTCTTTTGTGCTGGCCTTAAATACTTGTCATCACATTTAGAAGCTCCGACTGTGGATTATGGGAAGTGTGAAAACGTGACACGGGGAGTCAATGGGAAGCCGAAGAAGTGTGAGAAGCCGAAAGAGAGAGGGAGAGAAAAGACGTGGGGGAGAGATGTTGAGGATGCATCAAGGGTGGGCAGCACAGGGAGGGCGAAACAGGAGTGATTAGGGTGAACCTTTGGTAGACGGGGTACATTTGTCCATCACACAATCATCTGCACAGCGGGGATGCGGCAAAATTTGGTCGTCTTGTCTCGGGGACCAAATGAAAGAGACATGTTTTTTAAAACTTTTTCTTTTTTTTTAAGTCGTGAAAGACTAGTCCCGACAGGTTTCTCTGGGAAACGTATGCTATAGCAAAATCAGCTTGTCCTGAATGGGTTAATCATAGGTTTTGGAAAGTGAAGAAAAAAAGAAGAAGAAAAGATCCTCTTCATTTTCACCGAGCCAAGTCATTTCCTTGTTTACCTTTTGTTGTGCAGTCATTTTTTTTCTTTTCCTTTCCGTATTAGTCTCATTTCTTCTTTTTCTTTCCTAGGACTTTGATAAATGGTAAATTATTCTTGAATCCCTTTTAGATTCAAAGACAAGATGCAATGATATTCATGTGACTCTGTTATTAGGTGACAAAACATAAATAAACCTCGCCTCTCATCACACAGTACTGATAAAGTTATTATCTTGTAAGCTAGTTCCTGTAATCTGATAGAAGAAAGTTGAAACAAATAAGTGTATTTATAGGATACCTAAAATAGCTTTCTGGGGTGTATTTTGACTACCTGTGATAAAGTGCAGCAGAATTTATCTGCACATTGGCCACCTCTGACATGAACATAAAAAGGCAAATTAACTCCACTGAACAAGAAACACGCTTTATTCTGCACCACTTCTAAACATCAATTGTGTCAACAACAAAAAATCATGCAGTGTCCAATTGAACTCTCAGTTGAACCCCTTCTCTGAATGAATTGGGACTGAACAGTCAAAAGAGGGTGAAAGAACGAGGAAATCAAGAAATCACTCTCTTTGGTTCTGAAGGAGAGAGAAAAAGAGGAATTGATGAGGAAAATTGACAGGCCAGTCAGTATTGAGATCACACTGGAGTGATTGATGGTGGCGGACATTGTATGGCTTCCAAAACTCATGTGCAGTCTCCGTCCCACAGGTGTGGAAAGGTTCATTAGTAGCCGCATAGGAGGGGAAAAGAAAAGCTTTTCTCCCGAGTGTGGTTGTGATCTCCATGGCGACAGGAATGAATGTGCTTCAAATGTGCCTCTCTAGTCATGAAAGTAAGACAGGTCCTCGGCGAAGATTAAGCCATGCAGCGGTGAACATGTGACGAACATTTCAACTGATTGACAAATTGCCTTCATTGATGTAAACAGCGTTTTAAAGGGATGGTACAGTTTTTTGTTGAGATTGGGCGTGATGTTTCCTATGTGTTTTGATAGTGATATTTTGAGATAAAGAGAAATCTAGTCTGAAATATGAAAGAGCATACAATCTTAAAAGGAATTCAAAGTGTATTTGTTGAAAATCGGTTTTGAAATGGCTGGGATGTCCAAATTGAAGCGGCCTAATAAAAGGTGGGACCAACCTTTTATTAGAATTGTTTGTTTTTTTGCTTTGTTTTTGGATACCTCAGCAATATTAAAACTGATTTTCACCAAATAAACTTTGAATTCCTCTTAGGCTCTTAGAATTATAGGCTTTTTTTTTTACATTTCATGAAGTGGCCTCTAAGTACTGTAAAAGTGGAAATTTTTGCGGTGTTGAAATTTTCGCGCAACGAGAAACTAGCGCAAAAATGCGTGCCACATGTTCCAGTAGTTGACGTCTTGATTCCGCGGAATTAAAAACATGCGAAACTCTTATCCGGCCGAGCGCGAAAAATTAGTCACGCGAAAATATCCACTTTTACAGTATCTCGCAAAAAATGCAAAAGCTGAATTCTCACCTCAACCAATACTACACGTATATCATCCCTATGAAGCAGTAGTAACCATGGGGGGGGGGGGGGGGGGGAGGAGGGGGGGGGGAAAGGGAGAGTCATGTGATGCACATGTTGGACCATTCTTACCTTACCATGTGAGATTCCATTGTCAGCCCACCAGTGATAAAGCTTTATAACCAGTTTGGCCGATATGACTGTGCTGCCAGTCTAAACATGATTTGTTTTTGTTCTAATCTTGTACCATGGAAGAATGAAAATTAAGCAGCAAGAGTTTAGTACCTGAACTCTTTGTTTTCAATATTTGTTTTCTAAAGTGTTATGTCATTGTGTATGGGAAGAAACCTTTTTGTGCCCTGTGCAGAATCCAGGTGTATATCATGATCTTGTAGACAAAGGATATAAAACTCAAATTTCCACAAAGTTAGCAAACCAGCTGATGGGGAAGAAGATTCAAATAAAGAGAAAATGGCTTCGTATTGTCAGGAATTATAAAGACTTGCAAAATCAAAATGGCATCACCCAATCATCTTAGCAATCATGAATGATTGAAAAATATGGCAGAGTTGAACTAACTAGCATTTCATTCAAAAAGAAGAATTATCTGAGCAGTATTGTGCTGGTGTTGGTGCTAGAGTGAATTCTTGTTAGTACCTACCTATCTCTTACACAAAATTAATGCACATACTGATTTTTTTTTTTTTTTGGGGGGGGGGGATGGGGGGTCAGGGATGGCATTTCAAGGTAAAAGTGATATAGGGTAGCAAAAAAGATGAATTTGCATAGAAAAAAAAAAGATAAGACAATTGATTTCAAAATAATCTACAGTGCATGTAGTTACGCTATTTGTACAGATGCTGTAGTAGTAGTAAGATGATGTGTCATTTCTTGAAGGGCCATATTGATACCATATTATTAATTTAGATTGTTGGCATGTGTATTTTCAACTGTGTGCAATTTGACATTTGTAGCTTCTGAAGGTTAAAATGTGAGACATAACCAAAGAGACTTTTTGTGAAGTTTTTGGCAGTCCATTTATTCTGCAATCATCTGGAGTTGGAGGAAAAATAAAAGGAAAGGAGGGGAAAAAAGTTAGTCCCGTATGAAATGTTATAGAGTGGAAAATGCAACCATGCAGTTGTGTAGGTTCACTTGGATAATTTTGACACTCTTGTTTGTATGCACTGGAGGTTGACTTTAACCCGTTGAGGACGATTTGATTTTGCTACATAGTATAGCACGCATTTCCCATAGACACCTGCCCGAGTATACTCGGGACTCGTCCTCAACGGGTTAACCTCGATTGCCTCGGTGTGAACGTGCCTCTCTGCACTGCTTTCTGCAAAGGTGTGTGTTGTCCCTACAAGGAAGTAAGGTTGCCTTCCCATTTGGGAAGTTGCAAGAGTCAAGACAATGAAATCAAGTTTTCAATAGAACAGGGTTAATTGATTCCTACTTTCTCCCTCTCCTTTTTCTCTTCTTCTTTTATGTCTTCTTTCTTGTCAGATTAAGTTTTTCATTCTTTTCCCCTTTCTCCATGAAGTTTTTACTATACAGCGAGCACACATGCTTTGCCCAACACAAGGCCGTATTCTCTTTGTGCATAAGATATTGCTAATGGTTTAGAGTCAGGCTGTCATGCCCCATTCAGCTAATTCAGAGCTGTGAAGTATGTTCTGCATCTCGTGTTTGAAGTACCGATGGAGCCGGCAAAGAAAACTTTTGAGGACAGGACCAATAGGAGTGTGGTGGGTCCAAGAAATGGGGACAGGTTGCATTGTGGAAGGTGTGGATGAATGGGGCATGATTACTCTCATTGGTGGCTAGACTCAATGGAGCCAACACCTGCAGAAAGTTCTTCCAAAGTAGAATGTATCCACACCCCTTCCCCTAAACCCCATCCCCCTACCTTCTGCCCCACCACAGCCCCCATCCTGTATACCCAGTAAAGTCCTGCATTGTCTCAACCCCTCTCCTCCCCCCCCCCCCCAAAAAAAAAGGATTGATGACATGAAAGAAACACTTGACACAGACAATGCAGTGTGAAGAATGCCATCCAAACAATGCCTAGAATAGACTTGGTATGCAATCACTGAAAGATGGATAGAGAAAAGGTGGGAAGGGGGGGAGGGGGAGGGTAAAGAAGGATAAGGGGTAATAGTGCCACAATAGTAGTCTACTAATGAGGGCTAGACATTGTGGAGCCCACACCTGCAACAGGACAACAAGTCACCACTGTTGGCCAATTTAGCCACTTCATGAGGTCTTCTTCTTCTTCTTCTTCTATGACCGGGACCAAAGTAGACCAGAGTCCAAAGTGGTATTTATAAAGGGGGGGGGGGGGGGGGGGGGGGGGGGGGGGGGGACTCATCAGCCATGTTTCCATGGTAACATGTCTAGTTCTAACCAGTTTGTTAGTAATCATGGTCTGTATTCTGCCACTTGTATATGTTTTACCCCAGGATTTTGTTGTATCCTGCATTTGACTGTCGCGGACAGATTTAGAATCATAGTTTTGGGCATCATAGTGCTGAACGTAAATTAGAGATGAAATTGTTGAGATGTTGTTAACTGGGATGTTGCACCTATAGTTTATTTTTCTAGCTTAAAGAGAAACAAGCACAAATTGATATATTTGCATTTTTAGTTTATTTTCTCTGATCTGCCAATCCAGTGGTGTGCCGTCCGAAATTCCATGCTGTCAGCTTGCACAATGTGTACATTCTTGAATTCTATATTGATATTGTATGTGTCTGTGCACGGAGGTGCTTGATGAAGTAATGTGTTATTGCACGCCCTCAGCTTCTCGAAATAAATTTCATGCATCGCAAGTCCATTTCAGTTTTGTTTACTTATAAATACATGTTTAATCATTATTCCCCAAGGCCATGTGTGTGTGTGATAGCTCTATTCAATGAAATTCAGAGTGGGCGTTGGAATTACACATGGGACATCTCACGAGCCAGTTTCGTCACTTCGTGTTCGATTAAAAGCGGATGGTTGTCAACGAGCTGAATGTTTACATTCCCTGCACATATTTCTTCATCTCTGTGCTTTGTTCTGAATGTGTGGGACTAAGAAGGAAATCACAGCTCTGAATTGGCATGCAAAACTAGACATTACATTCCCTGTCTCTTGATAGATTTCCTCCCACACACACAGACAGACTGACATTCTCAAACAGAACAGAACACCTAATCACACGCACACTGATACAAAAAGAAGTCTTTTGATCCCAGCATTCAGACTGTCTGATCCACTTCTGTACTTGAAGCAATTGATGGCATTCCCATGAGACTTAATCTCCCATGTACTTGAGACTGAGATATTGGGCAGACAAGAGTGAGGTCAGACAGTTAGAATTAATTTGACTTGATCCCCTTTACAGAATCATTAAAGCCCAGATTAGTCCCTGAAATCACAATGAGGCAGTCTGTGCCTGGTTTACACCGCAAGGCTGTGAAGACATGAGCGTGCAAGTAAACAGTGTTTAGAATGTCTTTGCTTTTAGTGTGTTTATGATGACTCACTTTTAAAATTGCTTTTGAGCATTTTATTATTCATTTCTCCTCTTATTTTATTTTGAAGAGGGGTTCTCATGCAGAGGCATTCTTTATTCTGAGGGATACCGGTAATTTTGATCTGCAATTTTGTGATTAGGGTCTCCTCACACAATGTCACTATGCAAGCATTGCCATTCACCAGTGCTAGCCACTTCTATTGAGGTTGATGCCCAATGTTATTGCGCTGACCATGAGTGGGCATTAATCACTCACTGTCTGTCCATCAGCAAGTCTCTCGCAGTGGAGAGGGTTTCAGACTTACAAACGAACTTGTAAATGCAGGGCTGCCAAGACTCACGCATTTTGGTCCTTTGTCACTATAAAACTTTATTTTATTTGCATGCATTTCTATTGATCTCACTCATTTTGACTCCTAAATTATAGCATTGGCCTATGGGAGTCTCACTCTCAACTAGTTTCCAGTGTTGGCAGCCCTGTAAAATGAAATAGTTTGTAAATGTGTTTCACACACTTTGAATCTCATGCTAAATCGAGTTAGTTTTGGGTACATAGGTTTCGTATTGAATCAGACTTGAATCATGTTACTCGAACCATGTTTGGTCAATGGTTGGGTCAGAATACCTTTTTCAGTGGAGTTTTATCTCAGTGCTGAATGCCTGGAATATTACTTGTAGCCAAGCAGCAAGTGGGCAAGAAGACATGCTTTACTGTCCACATAGTTCATGTAACTCTTGATATGATTACAAACCTGCTCTGCAACACATTCACAAACAAGAAATATTTGCAGTCTGAAACACCGTGTGTCCATCAGCCCATGGAGAAAAAGTTTGTAATGAAGCTCATTTGAAGGGGATTTCTACTGGACACAAACATGGAATAGTGCCCTCTAGTGGTACATATTGCCCAGTCCTCAAGACAGCCCAAGTGTTCTATATTAATTGAATGTGTTTGAACATTCCCCATTTTCTCTTGTCCTGTAAGTAATAAATAGATATATCAACTTTTGCATCATGGGCTGATTTCTCAATACACCTGAGCAAGTTAAACAGGGTTGTTGGAATTAACCAGCTGTATGTAATTCAGCTCATGTCTGTCATGTTATACATGTAGATAGGCAAGTACCAGGTGTTTGAAGTGATGAGTTGATTAGACTTTGGGAGAGGATTTATACTTGAAATACTCAAGACAGACAAAAAAAAAATGAAAGAGTCACAGAGGGTAGAGTTTGACTTCAAACTTTACATATTTCGCTAGTGCTAGTAGCTCATAGATTATAAAAAATATTTTTGAGTGCAGTTGTATGAAACCACAAACTGATAGTTGTGTAAGCTGCTTCATACATTGTATCCCTTTTTCGTTAAGACACAGAGTATGTGTGCTTTGTGGTTTCTGATGTAATCAGGACACTGTTGTAAATGTTAAGCACACAATGTAATGTTTGTGCTTAGTGGTTTTGATTTGCTTTAATCAGAATATTGTTGTATATGCTAGATAAACAGTTTTGTCCGTTTTCAGATGAAACAAGGAAAGCTTGTGTTATGCAGTTTCTAGTGTAATCATAAACCACATACAAACTGTAATATTGTTAATGTGTAACTTATATTTGTTTCTGTATGTAACATAAAATGTTTGTCTTAAGTGGCTTTTAGTGCTGTCATTGCTGAGAAAATGGCAATTGAGTCATTGTGATATGTACACACCACAGACTGTATCATTCCAACTAGTTTGTAGGAAGCAAAAGAAAATGCCTAGCATACTTGATTCATCCCCTCTAATCAAATAGCAAGAAGAATGTGGTGTTCTGTTCGTTTGCCAGCTGGAGCAAGTTTAGAAAAGCAGGGTGTTCAGATGCAAAAAAATCATACTAGAACGGTATAGCTATATGAGGAATTTATATGTCTGAACATACCCCGTACCCCATACAGTGTACATACCCCATGCTGTCACTTATGACCATAACAGCATGCGCAGTGGGAAACTGCACATCTGAATCTATACAACATTTTCCAGAATGGTTGAGATTAGCGTCTGAACGGTCTGTCGGCTATACGATGATTCTTTATACGTACATCGTTTCTTTATCAAATTTTGGTATAAACTGGCTTGCATCTGAACAAGAGGATGGTGTTTCGGTGACATTCACAAGCGAAAATTTGTGCAAGCATAATCCGCATTGAGCTGGTGACCATTGATCAGTGTGGTTTGAACCGAAGCCTCAAGATTGTATGGCACAACAAGGTGTCACAGAGGTTAGGATTACCACCAAAACTTCATATGAGATGCAAGTTAACTCTGCAGATCATCTTCTTTGATTGGTAGGGTAGATTGTGGCTATGACGTCATCTTCCTAGATTAGGAAAGGATTGTCATGTCAGTGTTCAGTGATAGCGGTCAGACAGTTTCAGGTGGTCGGCAAGGTTATCTGCTTGTGGTGAATTTTAAGAAGGGTTCGGCATGTCTCTGTATCAGCTTCCTGTTGGTGAGGAACTCGAGCAAAATGTCTCACAACTGGAGAGGAAGACATCCCCACCCCTTTGCCCCGTCCCCATCATTTCTTGGGAGAGGGAGGGATGGCTGGGCAGTGGCAGGCATAAAAAAAGGGAGCCTCCTGTGGCTCAGGATATGGATGTACAATGTACATCGAAGATGTCATCTCAAAAAAGATTTAATGTCATTTCTGTAATAGGTATTGTGTATGTAGTTGTATAAATTGAACATCTTGTACATCCTATGTTTATCAAAACACTGGAAATGCAGTTTATTGTGGCAATAAACTCCCATGTAGTAATGACGCTATAGAGGAACTGTCATGGGTAATGATAGCTCTGCTGAAATCTACAGCATGGTTTTGTTTTCATGTGTTTTTATATGTGATTTTCATGCAAATTCAGTCAGATTTTATGGCACTGATCAGTCCATTATATAAAGTGGGAGGGGGGGCTGATGAAGTGAATGGTAGTAACAACCCCCTCCCCCCCCCCTTCCCCCCCCCCCCCCCCCCCCCCCCCCCATGGTTGAAGGTAGGGTTCATGGACTCTAGGTCATAACACTTGACCAGGGGAAGAAGAATAACAAAGATGGTAGAATCTTTACTATGCTACTGCTCAGAACATGTCAACCGCAACCGGCACCCCGATGATTGGCTTTAGAAATTGGGAAAATGAGGCAATTTGTATCTCATTCAGAGAGAAGCCATGCCAGGTAATAAGGGCTGGCTGTGTTTTTCCCTAATCCCTCTTCTGTAATACAAAGTTTCATTGGTAATGTTTTCTTCTTTTTTTCCCCTTTCTTTCTCTCTTTTTGTTTTGTCTGAAAGAACTCTGTACTTTACAGTGAGATTTTGAAGATAACACTTCTTGATTTTTACATTCTATTCTCTCTTTTTTTTCCCATCTAACAATCAAGACACCTCCGGCTGCTACTACAATTGTTAGTTTTGTTTATAATAAGATTTTTGGATAAGTGATTGATACTTCGAAAGTGATGCAAATTGATGCTGACACCTGCAGTGATTTAAATGGCTGATTGAACCTGTGTTGTACTTAACTGAAATACAGTTGTTACTTTTGCTGGAAGGGGGAAATAGTGTGTATTTGATCAATTCTACGTGGACATACAGTTGAACCTCTCGTATCCGGACAAGTCGGGACCGGGGCTCATCCGGATAAGGGATTTGGCCGGATACGGGATTTGGCCGGATACGGGAGACTCAATGCTTTATACGTGTACATACACATGTACTGATGTAGCCCATTGTAGTACCACATGTAGTAATGTGTATACTGCAACCTTTTCATTGTTAATTTGGGGATGTTTGGGGATGTTAAAATGTCTGAAGGTAAGCAATTTGGAAGGAAATTTGATGTAATGTATGTTAATCATGTTGGAAGTAATATGTAATTCATGTGTGTTTGTGTAGGATATTATTTCTCAAGGAGTTGGGAATCCCCCTTTCCTCCCGCAATTATTTTTTTAAAAAATCACGGCGAGATTGCGTCCGTATAATAGAGAGATCCGGATAAAGGGAGGCCGGATAAGAGAGGTTCAACTGTAAGTGTACAGTATATATTTTTTTCTTTCATACCCTCCCTTGCAGAAGTACGAAGATGGATATTAATTCTGTAGACTATGCACTTATATTGCTTCACAATGACACCTTATCCAACATCATCGGGTGTTCAGAAGTTTAGACAAAAGGCAACACTTGATCAAAAATTGGAGAATATAATAGAGGCATTTTGGCACAAAATTGGAGGACATACAGAGGCATTTTGGCAGAGGTGGACAGGATCGGATTTCAGGCAGATTGTCATTTTTCAGACATTTTCAGATCAGGTATGACATAAAACTGTCCATCTCATTAAACTTGGAAGCCTCAGTCTCTCCAATTGCAATTGTAACTTACCTGCTGACAAAAGGGTACGCACTTTGTTAATTTGTAGATAAGATGCTTGGCGATCAGAGGTTAAACTATCTCTTTTAATTCAATACAGGCTGTTTGCTGCAGCGACAAAGTATTTTGACTTGTGGCATGTGTTCCAAATGTACTTTATACCTCCTTTATAGATGCCCCAAGTCTTGTTGATCATCATAGTTTTGGCAGAGACCTAACTTCAGGTTTCTACCATTTTGGGGTGAGATAATGAAAAGCCTCTCATGAAATATGAAAGAACATGTAATTCCAAGAAGAATTAAATGTTTATTTGATGAAAATTGGTCATGAAATGGCTGAGATACCCAAAACAGAGCAATCCTAATAAATGATCCTATGACGATCGTTTTGTTTTACTTTGTTTTTGGATGTCTCAGCCATTCCAAAACCGATTTTCATCAAATAAACTTTGAATTCCTCTAAGAATGGTGTGATCTGTATTATTTCATAAGTGTTTTCTTGATATCTTGCAAAAAGTTGAAAGCCCAATCCTCAGCGCCACCAATACTATACTATCCATTTAAGACCTGACTGCCAATACCACTTGAAATCATTGCTCGAAATCATCCAGAGTCTTTATTACCATGTGCGTTGCCACAAGGTTCTCTATTTTTGACACATTCTTCATCCCAACAATCAGAATCAAAATACTAATCAATCAAATCAGGTACCCCTCCTAGTCATTATTTGATGGATTATCTCGCTCTCGGTCTGATTTTTTTTTTTGTATCACTCTCTGATAATGTTCTATATGTCAAAGGTGGAATAAAAATTCTCTTTGATTTTCACCCTTTATCATTAGTTTTTGACAGTTTGTATTGGTTATACATTTTTAAAAGCCTTTTCGATTGCTTGTTTTTTAGTCAGTTCTTAAATCAGCAACACATTTTAGAATATGAAAGTATGACTACCAGTTTCTCTCTGAAATCTGCAAAATTTTGCACATTCTGTCTGATTTTGCACAGATTTTACAAACTTACCTTGTTCCATCTAATCTTTCTCCAGTAGAAGTCTCAAACTCTGTACTTATTCACTGTTGTCATGGTAGCGGCATAAGTGGAGTGGGGTGTGGGGAAGGGAGTGGCTGAGTGATTGGAAATGAGGCTAAATTGAGAGCCAAAGTTTGTCATCGGGGCTTGGGATGTAGACATATTTTCATATGCCAGTTTCGGAATTCCGTGCCCCTCTGTCATTTTGCAAGTTATTTTCCCAAAGAATTTCTTTTATTCCTCATATTTCCTCGACTCTCCCCTCCTACGCAAGTGTCATACAACCCTAGATGCTGGAGGCAGGAGGATTCCTGAAATTTGAAGAAAACTGTCAGAACAAAAATATGATTTTTTTTCCTTTTCTTTTCTGTTCTGTTCAGAGATAGGGAGGAGGTTACTTGCGGTCTTCTTACACAGTGACTCGCATCCACCCCCTCTATCTATCCATCTATCTATCTATCTATCTATCTATTTATCTGTCTATCTATCTATCCATCTATCTATTTGTTTATCTATCTAACCATCTATCTATCTGTCTGTCTATCTATCTATCTATCTGTCTGTCTATCTATTTCTTCTTGTTATCTCCATCTTCATCTGTTCTTTATTAAAAGCTTGTTCTACATAGATGATTTACTCTGCCTCTCCATTCATATTTCTGAGGAGATATATATTGCAAAGTATGTGCCAAGAATGGACAGGTGGTTCATAAAAGTCCTATTACCATGCAGTTTATTGTCTGGTTGAGTTTTCTTTTTCATTTATGGACTTTGCAGACAGTATGTCTCATAGTTTACATTTGAATTTTGCAGTTTTCCAATGAATTAGAAGTCTCTCTCTCTCTATAGTTAGGTTCACACGCTGTTCCTAAACTTTAAGTTTAGGTCAAAAACTTAACTCTCAATGATTACCTTGTAGTTTTGCACCGCGTGGACGCACTCTAAAGTTAGCAATCGTGACCCGTTGAGGGTGTTTTGATTTTGCAACAACACGCATTGCCAATAGACACCTGCCTGAGTATCCTTGGGACTGCATGGTCCTCAACAGGTTAAGGTTTAGTATGTAGATGATTAGAACCACGAGACATCTTTATAGGCTTTACGCTCTCTCCATGAGCCACGGGGGGTCCCCACTCGTAGTTTTGCTCCGTGTGGATACAATAATCAACGAGCTTGTGAGTTAGCGTGAACCTCGTGTCTCGTTCACTGAGCTATTTTGTATGGGTAGAAGGTCATCTAGCAAAGACTCTGCACTTCCGTTGTAATCATCGAGTGGGGCTCGCTCATAAGTTGTAACTTAAAGTTTAGGTGCACTTGTGAACCTGCGTCATGAATTCACGAGTGGAGCTAATCATCGAGAGTTAAGTTTTCAACCTAAACTTCAAGTTTGGCAACTGCATGTGAACATAACTTACATATGTCGTGAGATATACTGCTTTTTCTCTTTTGAGATTTCCTATTTAGCGCTGGTGTAGGGCGTATCTGCTGGAGTAGAAAATTCACATTGATATGATCACACCCTAGATTCAATCAATGCAGTTTCCAATTTCACATTGGGGAAAAGAGCGAAGGGCTGATATATCAGGTGCAAGAATTACATTTATCCCAAAACAACTCCAATCTAGGAATGAAATGAACAAGTGATGTGATGTGATGCTACATACAGCATTAAAGGGGAAGGCTAGTAACTGATCAGTGGGAATCAGTGGGAATGCTGGGGGATGATTGTTCCAATCCTTGTGGGATTCATTTAAGAGTACATTATATATCTATTGATGTGTAAAAATCATTTGCTTCAGAATGGTCTCATATTCAAGTAATGTGCAGTTTAATCGCCCCGTCACTGTTGTACAGGCATGCTAGCCTGGAAACATTGAACTGCACATTACTTGAATATGAGACCATTCTGAAAAAAATAATTTTTACACATCAATAGATATATAATGTACTCTTAAATGAATCCCACAAGGATTGGAACAATCATCCCCCAGCATTCCCACTGATTCCCACTGATCGGTTACTAGCCATCCCCTTTAAACATTTTTTTTTTTTTATGTGTGATGAGGTAGAAGGGACCAAAAAGCCTGTGGTATAGCTATAGGAGTACTGAGGTATGGTACTGTGAATCCAGAAATTTCGGCACGTATTTCACTTTCACAAATTTTTAGAGAACCAAAGTTCTTGATTACACTGTATGCAGTAAATGCAAGTAGCAATTCGCAAAAATTTCATGTCCGCAAAAAAAGGCTATCAACTTTAATTTGTGAAAATTTCACGCCGCGAATATCTCTTGCTTTACAGTATACTTGATTACTAATTACTGCATATTGCACTAAAGGATGGCGGCCTAACTCTCAATGCTAACATTACAGAAAAAAATTGATATTTTACACAAACAATAAGGGCAGTGTTAATGAGGAGTTGTATGGAGTATACAGAGATACGTTTTATATTTCAATCTGCCTCGATATCCATCATGGTGTAGGCTGGTAAGATGTCAACTGGCGATTGATGCCTTACATTTTATGAGGCTCGTGTGAGATTAGCTTGGTAGTGTTGAGTCTGTGCATCCCATTAACACTTTGTTAATTAGCTTTTATATTACCATCAGACTCTGGAGAGTCCATCAATTTGATGGGGCTTCACAAATTTTGTTTGGCATTCTTTAGTTTCCAGGAAGATACAAGTTGATGTCCGAGATTCTTTAATAGTTGGATGCAACAAGCTTGTCACTTCTTTTGTACACGGCAAATTCTTGAAGACAAAAAAAAGCCAAAAGGCAAGCACCATAAGGGCAATTCCGCGGTTAGTAACGTTACATTTAAAGAAATTTAGATATTTATTTTTACTACTAAATCCCCATTTATTCATTTCAAGTCAAAATCATGTTAAACCATGTTCATCCTTCCCAGGTCTATGATATAGAAAAGAATGAGCACAATCCAATGAAATATTAGAATTGCTATGGCAACTAAAAGGGCTGGTTAGTAACGTTACGAAAAAAGGACATGACAAAAAAATCAGTGTCTTGTAACAAAAAGTGTGCAAAATTTCAAGTTACTTGAAACAAAGTGTTGCATTAATTTCAATTATAGCATCATGACAAATGTTCACGCAAATATTTTTAGCAGTTCGACCGATAATTTATTAGCTAGACCCCCAAATGCATGGTTAGTAACGTTACGGTTAGTAACGTTACATTTGTCCGGAGTAATTCCGCAGGTCATTTCACCCTTTTGTAATTGAAAAAATTTAACATGACTTCTGGAGTATTTAAATGTATTCATCTTTTACCTTTTAGCAAAAAATTGAGGAAAAAATCTAAAAGCAACCCACTGTAATTTGCATTTAAGTGAATTTCAGCATCCCCAGTCCCACATGTTCATTTTAAATGATGGTTTTAGATCTCGCAAAATCAATAAATACGAAAAATAAAATCTACTGAATTTGAAAGACCTTAGTGATTGGTGAACATCCATGGCATTAGTTGATACCTAAATTAAAGAGTAAGATAAAGAGGCACATTTCTTTTATCCATGTCATGTCCATCTAACTGCGGAATTGCCCATAAGATCATTAAGGACAAGTTCACCTTCATAAACTGTAAAACATGATATATTCGTGGCAAGAAATTTTCACAAATTGGAGCTGACGGTCTTTTTCGTGGCATGAAATGTTCACGAATTGCCACTGGCGTTCAATACATATAGTGTAGACAAGAAATTTCGCATGCGTTTTAATTTCGCAAATTTTGGCGCTCACAAAACTCGCGAAATTAAAATGCATGCGAACATTCCTCGTTTTACAGTACATGTGGATTGACTGAGTGCAGCAAAATCAGTAGAACACATCAAGTAAAGTTTGAGGAAAATTGGACAGTCCATTCAAAAATTCTGAATTTGTAAAGTTTCTGTGCAGATACTGCTGGATGAGAAGTTAAAACTTTAAACCTCCAGCAATTTCAGTAATTTGATTTAAATCTCATTTATATTGAATTTCAGTAATTTAACACAATTGATGTGTGGGTTAATGTTGTATTCATCTTTGATATTGCAAAATATTACAGCTACCAAATAATTCTTTTGGACTGATATGTTGAATGTGTGTTTTAAATGTAGAATTATTGGGGACAAAATGAAATCTATTCCTTTCCTCCCCCCCCCCCCCCCCCCCCCGTCGTATTCAGAACTTTCAAAATGTTTAAGAAGACTTGAATCAGTGTCACATCACATATTTTCCATGCGTCATGGTAGGCAATAGTCAAAACTTATTCCACATTATACGAAAGACCAACATTCACAGGTGATTCAGGTACCACCACAGTTCTGCAAACTTGTTTGTAATTTTCTTTTTTTATTTTCCAGTTGTATCCAGAATTGTGTTGAGAATATTTTTGAAGGTTTGAATATGTCACATGATACGTCATCCACTTGAACATAACATTCCATAAAGTACAGAAGTAGAGCCAGTCACTCATCACACACGGGTGATGCAGGTACAGCACCACATTTCTAAGAAGTAATTGGCCTTGAATAAAGGCTAAAAACAACAAGGTTTCTCTTATTTACCAATGCTGTTTGTCTCACACCTGTGTCAATGAGAGGCAATAAATCCGGACACCTCGATTAGAGATCACAATGTTTGCGATGCCATTGATATCATTTGCCATGGAGAGGGAAAGATGTGAGGTTCTCATGGCCCCTTGTGGCGTATTTTAACAAAAGATCCATTTTCAAGTTTGGGGCTTCATTCTCTCTATGGCATACAATGTCTAACTGTAAAAACTCAAATGCTCAGTCATGTGTAGGTTAGTTGTATCACAAAACATCCTACCATATAAAAGTGTTGTAATAAAGCCTAAAATACAACATGTAGGCCTATACTGTTAGGAGATAGTATGTGTTTTCTTAGTAAACCATAACTGTAGATGGTTTTGCCTATTTTTTTTTTTTACTATTGTTCATATTTTATATATTTAATAATACTTAACATTGATTATACTGATGAACATTTTTACATTGGTTAACTGTAAAAACTTAAACGGCAACGGTGCTGTTAAATTTCCATAACTTTGATAACAATTTGTTGACAACACTGTGCCAGTGCAGAGTGAGCTCTATTCGAACATACATTGTACATGCAAAAGCAAAAAATGGAGTCTTATCACTATCAGCTAACTACGATAGTTTTGTAGATTTTCTCATCTACATTTGTAAGTGTTACATGCTGGGGAAAAGGATTGTGAAGTGGAAATGCACTTCTTGTGTGTAGTGAAAGTGTTTTAGCCATGATGGAAGGTGAAAATTGAGATGTGATTAAGGCGTACACGCTTGTAAGTGAATGCATCATCTGTTTTCATCACAATAATGCGTTTTATTTTCAAAATGGCTGATTTGACAATACCATACACACGTACATCTGACATGGAGAAAGAAACCCCAAGGGTAACTAAAAACTTCCAGGAGGATCAAATCCATTATGTTGGTGCTATCAGATGAGGAACGATTATCAAAGTTGTTAACTGCCCCAAATATATCAAGGAATCTATCATCACAGATGTCTGCAGTCCCACATACTCAAGAGCATGTGGTGAAACCCCTCGGCCCAGGGGTGTGTCATTAACATGGCCGTTAATATTTGCCTAAACGGTCCCGTTTTGAAAACACCCGTGCTCACGACACACAGCTCCTGGCAAAACATTCAATTATCTCTGAGATTTGTGCCATCTTGGAGAACAGGTGAGCGAAAGGGTGAACCCCTTCGCATGAGAAGGATGTGTCCTCTGAACTAAATCCATACTAAATTTGGTCTTCCTAGCCCCGAGGTTCAGAATCAGATTTTCGCGCGAGACCACCTACTTCACCTACATTTCTGTGAGGTGTGGATTGAGAAGGGGGAGGTATTGGACGGGAAGGGAGCTGAGAGATTCTCCGATTCCCGCCACACGTCCTGCCGCCATTGTCATCCCAAGGATCGCAGACCTGTCGTTGAGCCAAGAACAAATAATGATGGATTTAGGGACAAGTATCTTAACCAAAATCCTGTGAAATCCACAATAGCCCCAAGTCATATAAATAATTGGTCTTTGTGTGCTGACAGTGAAACAACTTTGGATGGGCGCATGGGTTCTTTCTGGCCTCAATTTCTTCTTTCTTGTCTATTTTTCTCCAAAAATCTTCTTATGTCACCAAACATTTATGGAAAATCCCTCCTCCGGGCATAGTCACAAGTACGACTGGAATAAGGAAAGACGTGCTGGAATTCTCAAGGTGTGGAATAAAGGGGGAGGGGGAGGGAGTAATGTAAGAGGGGGAACTCTGTAAATACTTTTCATCTCGATATGGATAATGGATTTGTAAAGGAGCCAGGAGATCCAATAAATTGTTTGAAGTTTGGCGCAAAGCCTCTTCTGAGTTGTAACAGGGATCTGTTTGATATTTGAAGTATTATTATGTTCTTTGTGTCGGCTATTGTTGATCTTCCAAATTTAACCCATTGAGGACAAGTCGCGAGTATACTCAGGCAGGGGTCTATGGGAATGCGTGTTGTAGCAAAATTTGCCTGTCCTCAACAGGTTAAGACTCGCCTCCTTTCCTAAGGAGAAGAACTCAAGGAAGTTTGACAGCAAAAAGAAAAAGACAACAAAAACGGGATCAAGTAGTAATATTTGAGCCATCTGTACAAACATGTATATGATACTTGCTTGAATCATAGAGCTGCAACAGCTCCATGCTTGAATCTACAGCAAATCACCATTATTTTCATTCCCTCTCCAGATCCGCCCACTGTAGTATCAGCTGAATCGAATATTATGATGTACATCATGTGAGAAGGACCTACACGTACCTCCCTGCAAGACCCGCTTTTTAGAATACTATTTGAATGTTATAATTGCCTCAGAGTATGCCTCTCCCTTAAAGATCCCTTCAATACAGTCTTTTAAGGATCTCTTATTTGTCAAAATAGCTCAGAACAAGCACTATATATAGATGTACAGATGATACCACTTTCTCTTGTATTATCTACATCTATATGCTACATGGTATAAGTACATCCCATCTTTTCATCTCAGCACCACCTTCTAAACCAGAGGCATGAAATTGCGATCATTTTTTATTTCATATTTTGAATTTAAAGCCATTTTTATTCTTGTAGTACACTAATTGTAATGATTGAGTATACCATATAGAGCTTTACCTCTTTTTCTGGAAAGTCAACATTGTATCATCTGAATTGATATCGAGGCTCATTCAGCTTTCCATAGACCCTATAAAATGGAGTCCCCTTTTATGTTGTCATTGTTGTTGTTGTCGTTGTTGTTTTTTGCTGCTGCTGCTGCTGAAGCAAAAGAACAGAAGAATGGGTGTACTTTAGAAATTAAAAAAGGACATCCATTTCTACTTCCTAGATTCCAGAATATTTTACTCACTCTCTCCACACCTTCAAGAAAAAAAAATAGGATGTATACCTTTTTTTGAACTTTTCCTTGAGTCTTGACTCTCCGTCAGTGCAATTTGAGCTGTCAATTCAAAAATATAAGGCAATATAAGGTTATTCTTCCATTTGTAGAAATTAAAGTTCCTGGTTAAAGCTTGCACTCACTTATCATGAAATCAATCTCAGTACTCAGTGCTTTAAACAAGCTCTGTTTTGTTTTGTTTTTTTAAATAATAAATTAAGTCGTTAGTTTTCTCATTTTTTTTTATTAGAGAGTTGGTCTGATTTACATCCTCATGCACAACATCCATTTTTGTGTAAAATAAACTGGAGGATTCCAATTGATTTTCTTTTCTTTCTCTTTCTTTATTTTTCCTCTTGCATTGCTGTATTTGATGACTGGCATCTGACTTGTCCAATAATCAACGGTTACAGGTAAGTCAGGATTTGTTTTCTTCCTTAATTCCCTCTTTGCATTGCAGTAATTAGTTGTAATCATCCCTTTACAGCATTGTAATTATTATTATTTGATATTATTTATTTGGCATTTCAACATAAAATACAAGCAGACAGAAAAAGAAACAGAAAATCATATTACATATTACATAAAAATCTATCATGTTGCATAAAAGAGCAGAATGTATTTGGCAGAAATGTCCAGGAAGAAGAATGCAAAGCTGGAGTACATTTTTGTACCATTTATTATACCCCCGCCAAACGAAGTTTGAAGGGGGTATATAGGAATCAGCGGACGGTCGGTCGGGCGGTCGGGCGGGCGGTCGGGCGGTCGGTCGGTCGGTCGGGCGGTCGGTCGGGTGGTCGGTCCGTTGCAAATCTTGCGTCGCGAACTACTTCCTCAGTTTTCAACCGATTCCCATAAAACTTGGCACAGATGTGTGCCTTGGGTTGTAGATGTGCAAGACGTATTTTTTGACAGTACCCAAAAGTATGTTGCCATGGTAACGGCATATTATGGGCAAAAATGGGTACAAATCTTGCGTCGTGAACTCCTCCCACAGTTTTTGATCAATTTTTATGAAATTAGGTACAGATGTTCATCTGAATATGTTAATGTGCAAGACACATATTTCCGCAGTGGCAAAAAGTGCGTTGCCATGGTAACGGCATGTTATTGGTAAAATATAGGGCAAAATGCTTCATGGCAAAACTGCTTCATCAGTGTTCTTCCAATTCTCATGGAATTCATATTGAATGTTTGTCTTAGGATATAGGTCAGCATGACACATTTCTTGACAGTGACAAAAAGTATGTTGCCATGGTAACAGCTCACATATTATGAGCCAAAATGATGGAAAATTTTGTGTTGCAAACTACTTCCTCAGTTTTTGCCCAATTTCCATGAAACTTGGTACAGATGTGTGCCTTTGGTTGTAGATGTGCAAGACGCATTTTTTGACAGTACCCGAAAGTACGTTGCCATGGTAACGGCATATTAATGGCAGAAGATCAAGGAAAGATCTTGCGGATTTAACTACTTCCTCAGTTTTTTTACCAAAGCTTATGAAATGTGGCACGCACCTTGATCTTGGTGGGAAGATGTGGAAGACATATTTTTCGGATGTGTCGGAAGCTGCGTTGCCATGGTAACGGCATATAAATGGCAGAAGATCAAGGAAAGATCTTGCGGATTGAACTACTTCCTCTGTATTCGACTGAAGCTCATGAAATGTGGCACACACATTGGTCTTGGTGGGAAGATGTGCAAGACATATTTTTTGGACGTGTCGGAAGCTGCGTTGCCATGGTAACGGCATATTAATGGCGGAAGATCAAGGAAAGATCTTGTGGATTGAACTACTTCCTCAGTTTTTGACAAAAGCTTATGAAATGTGGCACACACAATAGTCTTGGTGGGAAGATGTGCAAGACATATTTTTCGGACGTGTCGGAAGCTGCGTTGCCATGGTAACGGCATTTAAATGGCAGAAGATCAAGGAAAGATCATTCCTTGGGTAAGACTGTCGTCACGGGGCGGGGGTATTAATCACCTTAAGTGATATTTCTAGTTGTTCTTGTAGAAAAAAAAGAGTGCATTACTTAAAGTAAATCTACAGTAAATGTGGTGTAAAACAAGTTAAACCTCAGCACCTTCAAGCAGGTATGTGGGACATAGAATATGTTAATCTTTTAGCCTTTTTTGCCGTTTAATTTTGCTTTGTGAAAGGTTTTTTTTTTCGTAGTTTTGGTAGGCTTCAAAGTTTCGAAAGCTTGGCCCATTGCCGACAATGGCATTAAATCGTTGTGGAAATGACAGAGAAAGATCAAGCAATGGCCAGCACTTTACATTTCCAAGACCACTTCATGTTACCATGGTGATGGGTGCTACCGTACCACCCCCTAAGAGGAGAAGAGAGGGGGGAAAGTGCTCCCTTTTCATCTTCTCAAATTTATCCAGCGAAGACGCCTGTTGACTGAACGGCCAACAAAAGCAACTCTTGAGGGGAGCGGGGGATGGGTAGAAAGATGCTATGTTGATTTGTGCTAAACATTGTCTGGTGCTTGACAGGCGAGGGCTCAATGCCAGAGATGCGAGGGCCGGGTTAATTGAGCGTAATTGGGGGCGGTGAAAGGGGCGGAGGATGGGAAACTTGCCGGCAGACAATGGCCTAATGCTCTCAATTCAGAGTGAATTAAAAACTGTGCAAGCAAATAGCGCCCGAGGATGGCACTTTAAGACATCTGATTGCCATTGTAGTTTTGATTTGCTTTCTTTTCGGGGGGCTTTCTTCCTTTTCATCGTCTCTGAAGGGATTCACACAAACATTGCTGAGTTTTGAGATGCAACATGTCCAGTAAGATGCTGGCATTTTAGAACCACAACAAAGTTTCCTTGGCCGTAATTACTTTCGATGAGTGACAACTATTAATATCATTCTAAAAAGATGTCTGTATTTTCGTGATGTACTTTTGTTAGTTTTCTTGTGATCAGGAAATTCTCTTTCCCGACCCTCCCCCCCCCCCCCCCCTTCATGGAAGTGACTGCCAGACGATGTGGGTAGAGAATACTAAGTAGTATGAAATGTGCTACTGAAAGTCAGTCATTTTTTACAGGGTTTTTCCTCTCTCCCTGTATTCTACCTTTTTGCTCCCTTACTCTCTTTTTCTCTCACTTTCCCTTTATTTTTCTTTTCACCCTTTATTTTTCTTTTCACCCTTTTCTTGAAGTCTTACTACTACAAGCAAGTTTTCCCTCTCTCATACTTATCATTGTGATTACTTGAAGAGCATTAGGGAACCTCAGCAACAGAATGTGGAATAATCAATATCACCCCTTGGCATGTTGCCACAAATATCAATTTCCAAAACCAAAATCACTTCATAGCAGAATGGCATATATATATATACAGTTGCTTTTCTTCAACAACTTCTCTCATAAAGAGTTAAACACCCTACAAAGTTGTGTGTGTTGTACAAGTAAAGAGGCTTCCATGATCATTCAGTTCCTTTTTAATCTACTAGCTAGACATGAACTACCACAAAAGTGTTTTAGGATCTTGAAATTCATTGAACAAGGACATTTCCTCTTTTTTTTTGTGAGAAACTTGTGTCCATCTGCAGAGTGAGACTGAGGGTCAAATGCAAAGCTAGCTGTCAGTAAATGTCTAAATCAAGTTCTTCAATGAAATCTGGACCTGGGGCTACCTCGCCCAAGATATAGCAAACAAAGACAAGGCTATAACGATACCTCAGTTAGCCAGTCGAAAGAAAGCAAGGTAGTTTCTTCTTTTTTGGGTCCAAGCCACTCCATACAGGAATGGTCAAGTGAGTATGGCGTGGCTTGGAGTTGAGTGCTGCCAAGATCTGTGTCAATATTTGATGAGGTCCTTTAAAGCGATCTAAACCCCCCTTTCTTTACCCATGCATGGATGGAGGGGGTAAAGAATGAGCCTGTTGGAAGGAGGAGTGTGGGGATGATAGCTTGGTGGCAGATGATGAAGTCTTAGCTCCATCTCAAGTGCCCCCCTTCTCTGGACACTCCGGAAAAGAGAAAGGGGGAAAGAATGTGCTGAAGGGACAATGGGCATTCCAGGAGTGACACCAGTAGTATAGTTGGAACATTGCTGATGACTGGTGCAAGATGACAGTCACGATTGGGGGGAGGCCAAGATGCAAAAATAGGTGTACGAGGGGTACTGTTGACAAAAGTCCAGGCAAAACTGAATTAATTCATTCAGGAAAAAAGAAAAGGCATAGATTATTGAAGCCAGTATCACATTCAGCAGAATGCTAGAATGACTATATTACAGAAAATTGATTCATAGTAATATTATCATGTATGTTCAAATTATAGGTATGTATTAATGTATATGTACATATGTAAGGCTCGGCATACAATTGTAAGCAGTGGCCCAGTTGCCCGGGCTACTAAAAATTGATGCAGGGCCACCAAATTTTCAAAAATTGAATTTCAGCTCGAAGAGGAGGATGTGTTTCTCTCGACACACACACCCAAATACAAGTGAATCTACAATTCTGAAGCAGAATACTACCAGGGAGTTAGTTGTCCAGCACATGCTTTGAAGCAGTTGTTTCCTTTCATGCTGTGATTAGACCACTTCATACTGTATAAAAAGGAATTAACTGAGCATTAAAAAAATAGAAGAAAAATGTAAAAAGAGAGAAAGCACCTCCACCCTATCCTTTCTCTCTCAAAGATCCCTGTAATTTGCAAAGTTTTAACCCGCATCGGACTCATCAGTCACTTAAGAGGCTGCAGCAGACGTGGACTTCCTTAAATCTTCGTTCGCGAAGCAAAGCCATACCATACCAGCCTCTTCCTTTTATTCTACATCTTCTTCTTTGGTTATGCCATCCTGTTCGATAATACCATCCACAAATACAACACTCTGAGCTCAGCCCCAAAATGAGTGCTCCCAAGCATTTTTCTCTGGAGATGTTGTTGATGATGATTATATAACGAGAAACCACCCCGACCCTCCCCCTTCCCATTCCTATTCACTCATTAGAAACAATCACAGAAATGCAAATTTGCCGTACGTTGGGAATCATTCCGACGCGAGATTATCTGTTTCAAGGGGACAATATGAGACAATACAAGGACACAAACATACTCATGAGTGGAAGAGCTGAAGAAGTTGGGATTTATTTGCCAGACATAAGCTGGTTTGTCAATTGTTGGTAAAATACTCAACCAGACTGTTGCTTGCTTCACATTCTAGTCTCATATTTGGAGCTCTAGGTTTATGTCAACCAAGTAAAACCTTGTTGGCAAATCATATCAGTTAAATGATCAAAATTAAAGGGGAAACAAAGCTTTTAAAGAAGAACAGATTTTCCTGATCATCAAGAATTCATAAATAACCATAAAAGCATTTCTAGTTTGACAGAAATCTATCTTATCAGGTATTTCATGCTTTGGTACGTATAGGTTCCTTCCAGTCAGATATTTTAGACAAGAGTTTTGCCTGTCTGGCTAACCATTCCAAATGCCTCCGACATTATACAGTGCATATAAAAAAAATCTGGTGATGATAGTGATACAGTTATTAAATACACAGAGCTATCCTTCATGATATTGTGGCCTTAAGATAGTCAGTCATATCCTTTGGCGTTTTGTGTTCTTCGTTTTTGTGAAAACTGATTCTTGACTATTCATGTTGCTTTACTTTGGCCAGTGGCTGGCAAACCAGCTAACATGTGCTTGTATAGTTGTATATCTTGTAGTGTATCAAGTGTATTTCCTGCCTAGTCTTTTGGCAGCACACGTCATCTGAAGTCTGCAATGTGGGGAGGTACAATGTATGAGAAAATTACATTGTTACCAAGTCTCTGCAAATATGCAACAGTTGTTATTGTGGAACCTTTTAAAGACAGGAAGGGAGGTTAAAGTGGGGAGCCAAAAGCCTGAATGCGTTTGGTTTAATAATGACACAGTCTCTTTGAATTGCTAATGAGCATTTAGCCACGAAGGTAACTATTTGGTTCCCCCTTGTAATCCCAGCAAAATGTGCATAACAACAAGGGTAAAATCCCCTTCTCTTCCACTCTTTTTGTCGTACAGTGTATGCATACACTCCAAACAAGGAAGGCCCTCATTAACCCTATGTATGCTTTAAGGACCAAGTAGCACAGAAAGCCCCTGATATACAATGGTACACACTGTATCTGGCACAGAAAGGGTTATAAAGAGAGCATGATGCTGTTAGAAGCACAGGGTCTTTGGTATCCTGCTGTTTTTCTTGCTTGTCAACTTTCCCGTAAACAGAGTCCTCAAGAACCCATTCATTGTCAAGATTTTTAGCACTCTCTCGTGAACTTGTGAACAGGGCTCAACACATACTTGACAATCAGGGCGCCCTCGTGCAAGAGACAATGCCAGGGGGCGGAGGGGTAAATACCGGTGGCGACATGGATACGTTGTAGCTTAATTATTATTGTTAGAATTAGTGGTAGTGTCTGTCTGCTGCGCTTGTTGTTTTCTATTATCTTTTACTCCCCGTCCTTAGGGCTTTTTACACTTGTGTTTCTTAACCCCGGACTTTCTCTGACCCAGGACTATCGTTAGTCCCGTACCAATTTTTTCAGCTTTTTACACTCGCCAATTAGTCCCGAACTATCTCTTGTCCGGGGCTAAGGAGAAAACTGACCTTTTTACACTCGTATTTCTTAGCCCCGGACTTTCCAAACCACATGAATATTCATAATTACGCTGTGTACTGTACACGTACACGCACGCACCGGCAGCACTTGATTACCTCGTTTCTGATTGGTCAGTGAGGGTCGGACTTCGTCTCCGTCGCTTAGCCCAGGATTATTTTTTCGTTCTGTTTACACTCACTTGCTTGGCACCGCAATTGCGGTGCTAACCCCTGCTATTTTGCAGGGCCAGATAGTACCGTACTATCGGTGGGGCTAGCCCACTTTGGCAAAAACGAGTGTAAACAGAAAGTGGGCTAAGGATAGTCCCGTACCAACGGTGGGGCTAAGGCCCCCCCTTAGCCCCACCGTTGGTCCGGGGCTAAGCAAAAATTTACAAGTGTAAAAAGCCCTCTTGTGTCTCTCTGTATCTCTGCGCCCCCCCCCCCCCATATCTCCTAACCACGAATGTTACAAAGCATCTGTTCTCTAGGATGTGGTGCTAAAACTACATCTAAAACTGCCTCTTAGAACTGCTAATTGCAGACATACAAAGCCCACTTAGACAAATGCAATAAAATCATGACGAGAAAAAGGGGCTATTGTAAAAGCGGAAATTTTCGTCGTGTTGAATTTTCGCCGTTTCGCGCAACCTGAAGCTAGCGCGAAAATAAAAGCACGCGAATATTTTTGCTCGTCATATGTTCCAGTAATTGATGTCTTGATTCTGCGGAATTAAAAGCACGCGAAACTCTTCTTACCCCGCCGATCGCGAAAAATTAGTCGCGCGAAAATATCCACTTTTACAGTACTGTTACTCTGGAGCCCACTCAGATATGACATTATGTGAGTCCTACACAGTGACCATTGTACATTTAGTACAGTGTGGGAGTTAGAGGATATTGTATGCTGTGTAATATTTATTACTCATTGATAGTAAAGCAATGCCGTTTAGCAAAAGGACACATTCCAGTGAATGGTTGATAAGCCAATCCTCAAACAATATTCCGTGAGCATTGTATGTGACTTAAAATGAAATGCAACTTCCTCGCAAGGGCAGTACACGTTCGACTGAACACTGTGCATCATATACTTCACTAGCTTTTCACAATCTTATGAAATGAAAATGCCAGAAATTTTACCTCCCCCGACTCCTGTGTGCCGAGGTAAAGACCGGATAATTACCGCTCAGCTTGCTTCATCAGACCTGTAAGTTTAGTCGAAAAGGTTCGCAGGGCAAAATCCTCCAAAGGAATTTTAAGCACAAGGCTGAGACATCAGAAAATGCAGATGACTTTTGTGCAAGCAGTGGACAATTTCTCAAGGCCGTCAAGGCCGTACTTGTATATGAGTTTTCACCTGTTGGCCAGGTATTGTCTTTATCAACACTGGCCAGAGTGTTTTACATTTGTGTATATCTAGTCATCTGGGCAATGATGGTTTCTATCCTTTCATGAATAATTGCATCAAAATAATGTGTAATGATGAAATGCGATTACTGTTTTATTGCACAGCATCTGAATCAAAAGTCACTTTTAAGGAGGTAATACTGGAGAATATTGTTATCCATGTGCAGGTATTTTATGATCAATATTTTCCTGTCCAGTATTTTCTTCTAGCCATTACAAGTTATTGATATGTATGCAAGCCACATCCATGTCAGGAAACACTTGAGTGAGCATAACATCAAACCACATGGCTCCCAAATAGTATGGTTTTAAAATATCTAGCATGTTTTTCTTCAAAAAATAAGAAAGCATTTTAAATGATAGATATGTTTCTGTTGTTTTCTGCAACTTCATGTTTTTAGCTCACCTGAGCCAAAGGCTCAAGTGAGCTATTGCGATCGCCCTTCGTCCGGCGTCCGTCGTGCGTCGTGCGTCGTGCGTCGTCCGTCGTCCGTCGTCCGTCGTCCGTCGTCCGTCGTGCGTTGTGCGTAAACTTTTTACATTTTCATCTTCTTCTTGAAAACCCTGTGATCGATTTTCATCAAACTTGGCAGGTAGCATCCCTAGGGGGTTAGGAACTCAATTTGTTAAAATGGGCACCATGCCCCACCCAGGGGGCCCCCAGGGGGCCCAAACCCCCCCAAAATTAAGGAATCTGTAAAAATCTTCTTCTCTAGAACCAGAAGTGATAGAGCTAAGTTAGTAATATGAGTTGGTACATTGATGACTGTAGTTTCAAGTTTGTTCATGGCAGAATCAGGGATGCCCCCCTTGGGACCCAGGGGGAGGGGGGTGGGGAGGGGTTCTAATGGGGCCTAAATTGTACATTTTCATCTTCTTCTTGAAAACCCCATGACCCATTTTCACCAAACTTGGCAGGTAGCATCCCTAGGGGGTTAGGAACTCAGTTTGGGAAAATGGGCACCATGCCCCACCCAGGGGGGCCCCAAGGGGCCCATATGCCCCAAAATTAAGGAATCTGTAAAAATCTTCTTCTCTAGAACCAGAAGTTATAGAGCTAAGTTAATACTATGAGTTTGTACATTGATGACTGCAGTTTCTAGTTTGTTCATGGCAGAATCAGGGGTGCCCCCCTTGGGACCCAGGGGAGGGGGGTGAGGCGGGGTCCTAATGGGACCTGAATTGTACATTTTTATCTTCTTCTTGAGAACCCCATGACCCGTTTTCACCAAACTTGGCAGGTAGCATCCCTAGGGGGTTAGGATCTCAATTTGTTAAAATGGGCACCATGCCCCACCTAGGGGGCCCCCAGGGGGGCCCAAACCCCCAAAATGAAGGAATCTTTAAAAATCTTCTCTAGAATCAGAAGTTATAGAGCTAAGATAATACTATGAGTGAGTACATTAATGACTGTAGTGTCAAGTTTGTTCGTAGGAGATCCAGGGGTGCCTCTCTTGGGGGCAGGAGGGGGGGGGGGATTGGTTGGGAAGGTCCAAATGGGGTGCCTGAATTGTACATTTTCATCTTCTTCCTGAAAACCTCATGATGTATTTTCGTCAAACTTGGCAGGTAGCATCCCTAGGGGGTCAGGATCTCAATTTATAAAAATGGGCACCATGCCCCACCCAGAGGGCCCCAGGGGGCCCCAATCCCCCCAAATTAAGGAATCTTAAAAAATTTGGGCCCTTATTGTACATTTTCATCTTCTACTTGAGAATGCCTGGTCAAATTTTGGTAGAGCTGTGAATAATTGAGATTAGTGACTGCGTGAAAGGTGAACTTGCGATACTCAGGTGAGCGCTAGACCCGCGGGTCTCTTGTTAATAGCATGATGAGTATGTGCACCCTTGACCATTTTGTGACCAAAATACAATATTTTCTTCAAAAGACATTCTCAAATGTGCATCATTAGCATTATTTTTTTATCATCGTAATTCTATTTGCTTTTCTTACCTGCAGAGGCTGACAGCCTTATAAATGATACAGGTCAATATTTGTTTCTACCTCACTTGCAAAAAAAAGAAATAAATAGATAAATTAATGAATAAATAAATAAATAGCTTTGGACATTGTGATGCTTTCAAAAGTCTTAAAGTAGAACAGCATTCAGGCAGCCACCATTGATTTTCAGTCTCTCTAGAAGAGAAACCTGATGTCAAACTTGTCGCTTTTAAGCAGATATCAAAACATTCTTCACAAAAGTCTGCGCCAATTCCAACAAGTATTCCTTTCTGCTGGGCCAAGTGGAGTTAACCATCAATCCTGAACAATTTTTACAACAAAGTGGCCCACCTTAACCCAGCCTTTGAAAAAGCCAATTTGGAATTACCCGTTTTCTGATTACAACCTTCCAGCGATGGCAGCGATATTGGGGGAAAACAATTTTATGAGATGTTTTGGAAAACATGCACTCTCGTTATTTTTCTATGTCGGTGCAAAAATTTGTTGCAATTTTTTTTTCACTATCTCACTCTCTCTCCCTCTGAAAATTAAGACTGGAGGCTCTAGTGAGAACCTGCTTCTGTTGCAGAAAAATAAAAAGGTTGAGGATGTGGAATGTTTTCAGTAGCAAACCATTCCTATTAGCACCGCAAATTCCTGGTTGTAACGAGATTTTAAACTGCGTTCATACCCCGTAGGAAAATAATAACTTTTAGTCTTTTCAATTAAAGGCGGGAAACCGACTGGTAAGTTAGCCTAGAAAGCGGAGTCCCTCATCACTCACTCCCATAGCATGATACTGTAAAGCTAGATCTTTCTGCGGCATGGAAGTTTTGCTAATTGGAGGCGATGACCCTTTTCGCGGCATGAAATTTTAAGCGAATTGCCACTGGCATTCAGTGAATATATTGCAGACAAGAACTTTCATGTGTAATGTTACTTTCGCCAATTTTACAGCTCTTACAAAATTTGTGAAATTAAAATGCACTCAAACATTTCTGATTTTGCAATAGATACTTGCATCATGTAGCTTTAAGCAAGCAGGAAAAAAGTTCTGTGTGTGTATATACTTTTTATGTATGTGTATTTGTGCTTTTTGTTTTGCTTCAGTTTATTAGTGTTATTCTTTTGTGTGTTAACACCCTTAATGCAAAGCTGTTTAAGGAAACAAAGTTACCTACATATACCTCCAGAGAGTTTAGCAGTCAGAAATTCTTTAGCTAGAAAGAAACGGTTCATAAATCGTGTAATATAAGGGCAATTTACGCTGTTGGTCTAAAAAAATAAAATTAAAAATGGCAACATTTTGTAATCTGCTGGTCAGCATATGCCCAAAGAAGCCAGTGATACTACACAAAAAGTGTATCATAAATATATTAGAATGTTTTATAGAAAAGATTGTTGTTATAGTATCCATTTGCTCTGCATTGTTGAGATAGGGATTGTAGATGAAGAAAGAATTTGGAGTTTTGTTTTAATAGAACAAGCTTACAGAGGGAAATTTTTGGCTCTAATGTGTTACAAGCATTCAATAAAAAGCTTCGTAACTACAGTCGATAATATCTGTCCTTGAATCAGTGAACCACGATATGGTTCGTAGGAACTTATAAAAGTATATTTAACACTTACAAAACAGAACTATATGTAGGTATCCATTCCATGGTGTTCGGAGTTAAAAACTTGAGTGGGAACGTAGCTGAGGGAGAAAGGCGTGGATTGAGAGATTAGCCGACCCACTCAACCTGTTTCAAGTAGATATAAAAAGCAAAGAACAAAATCACTCCTACCTCTTTTCTCTTCTGCATGGAAAAAAAAAGGACTCAAAAAAGGAGGGATAAATATTGAAAGACCCATTGTCCCTTGCTTTTTCCTCATTACGGATAGCTGTGGGTGTGTTTGTAATCATTAGCTATACTGCATTCCCACCTTGGGGGCGTCGAGATAGTTTTGTAATTTCCGCTCCCTTAATCCTCTGCTCAGCCAGTGGCTTTCTCGTTTGTAACCAGCCTCGTGCCTTTATTTTTTTTTTCTCCTTCTATCACGGACAAAATTTGTGATCCCCGCATCATTGACCTGTTTAGGGGCGGTAACTGAGACCTCCGTCTCTCCCTATTCCCCCCACCCACCAGCGAGTCGGCTTCGCTGTGGAAGCGTAAAAAGTGACAAGATGTAACTTGGAGAAATTGAAGTGATACAACCACATCGCGTACATGCATTGTCCAATTCTTTGGGAGGATTGATGGAAAAGCAGCAATCCTCGGAAATAGCCCATTTTCTCGACCCTGGTTGATACACCTGATATAATGTTGCGTTGTCATTTGTCGTATTGACCATCAGAGGATGTGATTGGTTTAACCCATCAGAGTGAAGCCAGTGATAATGCTTCACTAATTGGGCAGGGTACAGCCTTCATATTGGAGGCCCATCTATCTCCACCACACGTTCAGTAAGAGGTAGCACTTTGAATCAAATCAATATGTACCAATCTTCAGAAAGAAATGAAATTGCCCTTCAGATTTCCCTTCACCTTCCCATAATGCATAGGGCATTTCCAGTTGTTGTTGTTGTTGCTGTTGCTGCTGCTGCTGATGTTGTTGTTGTTGTTGTTGTTGTTGTTGTTGTTGTTGTTGTTGTTGTTGTTGTTGTTGTTGTTGTTAATGGTTTTTTTTTTTTAATGACAGAAGTATATCTTCTCTGTTAGGTGGACTGGATGGGAGGAACAATGTGGATTTAATTAATAATGTAAATTCTTGGTGCCCAGTATGAAGCCACATCTTCTTTTAATGATGCATGGACTCCCACTCGTATTGAGCAAGGGATGTCCCACTCGTATTGAGCAAGGGATGTCTCGCTGTCGCAAGATGTTTGGGAATGCTCCCATTTTGGAAGGTACATATAGCTCATCTCATCTTGGATCCCTCAAATCTCACCTGGGCAAATCCTGATTGTTTAAAGGGATGGTACAGTATTGGTTGGCAATGGCACATCAGGAGGATTTTTGTTGGCAAGATAATGAGAAAACACTTATGAAATATAAAAGAGCATTGAATTTTATGGGGAATTCAAAGTCATCCCACTTTCAGATATTCCCTCAGTCAAAGACTTTCTTGACTTTTACCATATCTAAAGGGAGCTGTTTTTTTTTTCTCTCTCTCTTTTTCTTTTGTTTTGTGCTTGTGTGTTTTGTTGTTGTTGTTTTGTTTTTCCACAGATAATTGGAATTCCAAGTTGGTGAGAGCCTGTTTGGCACGAATCCGTGAGAGAGTACAAGATATAAAAACTGACAACTGCAAAAATGAAAATTGTTGTTACATTTTAAGCATTTCTTTTAGAGTTTAAAAGCTTCTAAGTGTTAAGTCCAGAAACAACGCCAGAGGGTTTCCGTCGTACATAAGGAGACCTCAGGGGACAAGCATTGAACGGGAAGTCTGTCTTTCCATGGCTCTTTAAAATAGATCCATACAGGTGCACCATTCTTTCTGGAAGTTAAGGCAAATTTCATCAGCAGGAATAACATGCTAGAGGGTTGCTCAACACCTCTTCTTCTTAAATGGCTAGAAATCTAGTCCAAACATTTGAATGAAAGTAAAATGGTCAGTTTGTGTTTAGTAAATGTTAGTGCTGCAAAAAACAATATCCCTTCTCCAATCCCCTTGAAAAAAAAAAAGTGTGGAAAAAAAGGCGTCAAAGGGATAAGGGAAGAGGAATTTAAAAGAGAAAGAAATATTGACCAATCACATTCACCACGGCAGCATTGCCCGCTGGGATACTTAAAATTAGTGTTTGTGCACGCGGGCATCTATATAGGCTGATTTCCTATTGGATAGTTTGTGAAAGAAAGCTCCTTTTGATTCCAGGCAAAGACAGCGGCAGTCAGGCTCTGCACAGAGCAGAAGTCAGAAGTTGCAAAGCCTGTTGTAGGATCTTTGGGATTCCGTATTTGTGGAGAGGGGGGGGGGGGCTGAGGGGTTGAGAAGCGTGGCCATGTTTTCTTTTTCAAGATTTCTGTGATCGGTATAAAGTCACCGCAGCTTAACAGAGGAGGGTGTGTCAAAAACTGGATTGAGGTGCTAGGTGTAGTTGTATCTTTGTCCAATGTTGAATAGTGTTAGCTTAGTCTAACTTGGTAAGTGAGGTCAATGGCTGAAGTCATCTTCATAGACATTTATTGATAGACAAGAAAAATGCAGAATAGGTTTCTCCATAGATCTCTTTTGAATAAGAGCTTCTGTTGATCTCTTATTTGAGTATTAAACGGATGGTACAGTATTGGTGGAGACGAGAATTGGGCTTTTAACTTTTTACGAGATGCCAAGAAAACACTTATGAAATAGTACAGAGCATACCATTTTAAGAGGAATTTAAAGTTTATTTGAGGAAAATCGGGTTTGGAATGACTGAAGCATCCAAAAGCAAAGTAAAACAAAGAGATTGTAATAAAATGTGGGTCCCACACTTTATTAGAATTGCTCTGTTTTTGATATCTCAGCCAATTCAAAACCAATTTTCTTCAAATAAACATTTAATTCCTCATGGAATTACATGCTCTTTCATATTTCATAAGAGGTTTCTCATTACAAACTGTATCTCCCCAAAAAATGTTAGAAATCTTAAATTAGGTCTCAACCAAAACTATACGATCCCTTTAAGCCTTCAATAAAATCTCAAAATTGTACAGTGGGGGAAAAAATCAACAACAAATAAGTTTACCTATTGCTATAATATGAAACAGTTCCTAAATTCTGAGGACTTCTTAATCCCAGAATTGTTCCTAAGATCAGTTGAATGGAACTTAAGAATGACTTACAAGTTTAATGAAATAAGCCCCAGGTCTCCCTTGGATATCATTTCTTTTTTTCGTCTCCTCTTCCTTCATTCCATTCCATAGGGCCTATACATGTTCATCTTTCTTCAAATCTTTGTATTCTTTTGTGTCTCTGGCTAACTTTATGTATCTTCTTCATATTTTCTTTCTTCAAATCTTTCTGTTCCATTGAGTTTCCTGGTAAACCTTACCTTCTTGAAGTTTTTAAAATCAATTGCTGGGATTTCTTCAACTAATCTATTGATCTGTAGTATTTCTCTTTCCTGCATATTATTGACTTTGTTATATTCCCCCTCTATACCTCTCATTCTGAAACTTCCTCAACTCAGCAAGACAATTTAACTCTCATTTCATCTGTAAAGTGGTTCAAAAAATGCTGAGTGAGTTTCATTCAAAAGTGACTTTGTTATTTTTGTCTTCTTTCGAAGAAGTTTTTTGGGACTGAAAATTTTGATTTTTCATTGACTTTATGATCTATAGCTGGGTCAATGACAGATTACTGAAACTTAGGGAAAACTGGAATTACAATTGCTGTCCTATAAAGTCAACCGCATCTCACCATCATTCATGGACTTACTCAGCGCAACAGGGGTAGGTCTGCTTATTTGCTTATTGAGTAAGATCTAATCATAATCTGTTCATCTGCATCCATATTTTTTTTCTTTATTCTCTCTCTCTCTTCCTCTCTTCTTCCCCTCCTCCTAACCCTCCCCCCTCAATTTAGTTTATGATATACAAGTGTATTTTCTCTCTTTTTTTTTTCCTTTGGCACCCTGTACCCTACTTTCCAGTAGGTCTATACTACATATGTACACGTATAAAGCATTATAGACCAGTGTCGGTAAAAAGAAATCAGTGTTGCAGAGTAATCTGTCATTCATTCCAGTTCCACATCATGGATATTTATCAGGAGACAAGCCCGTAGATTGTTTCAGACGCATTCGGTGGTCCAAGCCGGGGGATTACGCCAGATTGATATTTAATGTCTGGTGATCAGGCCTGCTCCTGACATGTTTTCATGTAGTGGTATTCCATGTGCCCTTTCAGTCTCGGGACAAGCGAGGGCACTCTCCTCTGGATGGGAGTTTAATTAGTCCCGGGGGGGGGGCGCTGATTTTTAGCCCCGCATCAATCATTACCCACCGAGTTCCCCCCATATTTGTCTTTTTTCCCTTCTGCATACATGTATGCCTCTTTATTTCTTTTTCTCCTCCTCTTCCCCCCCCCCAAAAAAAAAAAAAAAAAACTTGCTGGAAACTGCTCAATTGTAGACATGAATCATAATTATTACTGTACATTACCCAGTTGTCTCATTTCCCATTTGCTGAAATTCATTTCAGTGTGATTTCTGCACTATCCCTGTTTTAAATTTGTGTCATACACCTGTACAGCTTGTGGCACAAATGTATGTATGTATGTATGTATGTATGTATGTATGTATGTATGTATGTATGTATTTATTTATTAAATGCGTGCATGTTCGAGTAACAGGTCATTTTGTTTATGGCATGCCATTCTATCAAAAGTCGGTTGCAGTTTGTCGGCTGAACCCATTCTGCTCTCAATGAATCTTGTTGTAAAGATGTGATTTCGAACTAGCCTTTCCTGTGATTTTTCTCTCCCCTCCCCCCCCCCTCCCTTTTTTTTTCTACCTTAAAACTGCCCAAGGCAGCTATTTTGGAGACACCCACTGGAATAAAGCTTTCTTTGGATGACTCAGTAGCATTTAGATTATAGTAACTTTCTTATTTTTTGTTCCCTAACAATTATCTATTTTGTGTTTACTTCACTTGTAGAATTCTTTCAACTGTTGGATGAAGTTTTGCATTTTGTCAATGAAATTACCATCTTCCAGCCTTTGTGTAAACAAAACAAAGCAAAAAAAAAATCAAAAATATTCTATGAAAAGGAGTTGGCTTCAGCGTAGCTTAAACTGCCTTGAAGGCTTTTTTATTTTTTTTGCTTGTTTGGCTTTGTTTACTTCTTTGTTTTTTTCTTTGCAAGAGATGAAAGTTTTTATTGAAACACTATCTAGTGTTAAAAGGTGGTTTGTTGTTTGATCTTAGATCTATTGACTATGCAATGCAATCAACAGTCCTTTTGTCTACACTGCAATTAATAAGATAGAAATTGTTTTGACCACAATTTTTTATGACATTCAGTTTTCACCACCCTAAGACTGTATTGTTCTTACAAGTCATGAAACATAAAGAGAACAGCCCATTCAAAGTGTCTGCCTCAGTGTCATTGTGTACCGGTTCAAATGAAAAGTATGTGTACCATGTACCACCATAGTCAATATATGTATGATAGGATTATGCAAAAGGGTAAAGATACAATTTAATACAGTAGCCAATCTGTTCTCTCCAAAGGGGGTGAAATGAATCTATCAAGCTTGTAACCATTGAATGTAAAAGCTTGTTATAAACTGCCGTGTGGTTAGCAGTGCTTAAAAAACTGAAGAAACGAAACGAAATTGGAACTGTCAAATTTGATGCACATATCTGGCTTCTTCAATACATCGCCCTGGCTCAGTGGTATTCACCGAGACAGTCTTCACAATAAGTACTAATAATCACCGCCACAGAATGCCGATGCCAGAACACAGCGACAGCCAAGCTCTCTTCTCTTTTCTTATTATTTTTTTCATCCTGTCTTGTTGTAAGAAGACATTAAAAGTTAATCGCGCAATCCACCTGATGCCTATTATGTGAGAATCTATAAGGCACACATCAGATTCCATGTGACAGATATAAGATGACGATCGTGCTCTTATCCTCTTTGGTGGCGTTGTCAGAGAGTATTCATTCAGCATCCTTCATCCTGTCTATCTCTTTCTCTCAGTCCACAGTACAAAGATACATCTTCTAATCGTATAATCTTCCGTGAAGTCCTACCGGTGACTGATTTATCTGTGATAAACATCCTCTTTTTCAGAAATTGAAAGCTTAAAGATGTATAAGAAATAACAACCAAAGGTTGTAGAAGGTAAAAGAAATGGCGGGTCGGGGTGCCCGGGGAATATGAGCATTAGACAGTTTTCAAAGACAGAATTAAAACATCAGTCAGATTTGGAAATGAAGACAGGCAAGAGTTTCACTACGGAGTCTGTAAGAGGACAGACTAATCCGGGGTTCACCCCTCTCCCCTGCTGCCTGCCCACCTTGGACCCATTCACACACAGGAGTTACTCTTTTTTGCACCTTGTTGCGAAAATCACATTTGATTGCCACCGTTTACACACATCTAAAAAGTATTTCTCAGCTGCCAAAAAAGAAAGAAGAAAATCAAGATAGACCAATTTTTGCATTATGATTCATATTGATAAAAGATAAAAATAGATATTTTTTGATGTTTATATTGGGCCAAAGAGGCTGGAGAATCGTTTTAGTTTGCAATGTTTTGTTTTTTCTTTAATTGAAAATTAAATATAATGCATTTTTAAAAGTCATTATGTTATTTCCCAATTCCTGTCCGAAATGGAGGTTTATATCAAACCTGTTCCTGCATACCTTGTGATCATGCTGTTCTTAATAACATTGTTTTGATGTGAAGCCACATGTAGCTTCCCCAGTTCATCAAACCACACATACACCATCTGTGGCTTCCGGTGGTTATTTTTCACTTTTAACACTACATTGCCTATTGATTGTTCACTGCCAACAAATGCTCAGTCCACCTAAATTGCGTGGTTAAACACACAAAATTAATGCAGCATTTCAAATGTGCATTTTTCAGTCGATTAGTTCAACAAACAGCCATTCAGACATGGTGCTTGAGCGGGGCCTAACATGGAAGTGCTGTTTCAGAGATTAATGGATAAAATGGTTGTGGTTACCGTCAAAGATGCATACTTTATTTTCACTGGATAAAGAAAGTGTGCTTTATAAATAACTCTGAAACTAGAATCTTAGCCATTTTTTTTTCTAATGTTGGGGACAATTACCTTTCACATTTGTATTTGTTGAAAAAAGTGGGGTTATATTTTTTGTCCAATTAATGGAGGACATTTAGATGGAGTCATACAGAGCTTTGTTTGTCAAGTGAAAAGTTACATAGTATTGGCCTTTTTGCATTTTGCATCCCAGCTGTAAAGAAGAGCTGACAAGGACAGCCATGATTGGTTGACAGTTAATTTTGTTTTATCATTCTCTCCAGACATCAAAAGTATAACTATTGATACTTCATGACCCTTAAGTGATTTGATGTGAATAGAATGACATCTTTTGCATGCATTAGATTAAATTGTTTTGATATTTGTTGTCTTATGAATGAGGGCAATGACCTTTACCCTTTTGATAGGAAGAAATGAAAGGTTTGTCAAGATGGAGCTCTAGGGGCGAGGGGAGGGTAGAATAGAAGGGGAAAAAAATCATGGCTGTTGAGAAAAAAGAATTGTCTTTTATTCATTCTGTCTACCACAATTAGATTCATGGGACCGATTCGAATAATCTCTTTGTGTTCATCTCTCTCTCTCTCTCTCTCTCTCTCTGTCTCTTTTCCCATGCCCTTTGCAATTCAAATTTGGACCCTTCTTTGGCCTGATTTGGGTCATTTAGCACATATTACCGGCCATTTCCTTAGCCCCTCTTTGCATTTTCTGCTCAATTGAGATCCAAGGTGCTGCACATCTCCGATGATAACTTAGCCTAGACGAGACTTCCCCCCCCCCCACCAAAAAAAAGAAAGAAACAGAGACAAAAAAATATGAGAGAGACACACCAAAAATAATCAGAGATCCTTCTCTTTTTGTTCTCCCCCCCCCCCCTTTCTCTCTCTCTCTCTCTTTTTCTCCAGTGATTGAAATTCAAATTGCTTAGGCCTATGACAAATTTGCCCCAGTGGATTTGTGAAGAGAAAATGAAATGCGTTTGACCAAATATTACTGATCATACGACTTCTTCTTCTTCTTCTTCTTCTTCTTCTTCTTCTTCTTCTTCTTCTTCTTCTTTTATCATCTGATGGAAAGGTCCTTAGGAAAATATGTTTGTTTGTTGGTTTCTATTCCTATTAATTCCCAGTAATACAGAACTATTATTCTTGCTTTATTGCTTCGATGTTAGTAAAGACACAAATGAACATTACTAGCAAAATGTATTCTGTTTTCCAAATCAGTACAGATACATGTTTAGTAGGCTGGGTAGCCGTCAAATCCTGCCTATGATACTGGACCACTCATGTTAATTTGACGACTGCTGTATGTATAGCATTTATACTTTCTGATGTCTTCATGTTTGTGAATTTTGTGAATCAACCGATATTTGTAAAATTGACTCACAAATGTACTGCCTCCGCATGCATTCTATACCAGATATGAGGCAGGAAATCACTACTTTTTTGTTCTTTATGGAAAGTGATAATATTTTTCTCTCAATCCATCAATGTCATTCTGCATCACAATTTCATCCACTTCAACAGTTTATGCTGCATACAGTACCGTAACCGTCAATGTTTTCACGTGATTAATTTCTTGCGCTGAGCAGCTCAAAAACATATTCACTGGTTCTTGAATCCATGCTGCGCAATTGTTACCCGTTCAAAATGTGCAGAGAAAATTATGAAGATATTTTTCCAAGTTTTAGAATTTGCTCAAGCCAAAATTAGCGCGAAATACGCAATATTAATGTACAGCAAAAATTTCTGTGTTTATATTGTGCTGTACATTTCACATGAAACTGCATTACTAGAACACAAGCAGTCATACAAGTTACAAAAGAGTGCATGCCATACACATCATACATATTAGAATGCAAGGGGTCACATAGGTGAAATATTCTGTTTTAGTTAGTGACAGGGAAGGGGGGATGGGGTACAGAAAGACAGTGAGGTCTGATTAATAGACATTAGTTCAACAAGTATCTCTGGTTCCATAAAAATAACATCTAGACTGTTTGTACCGGAGGGAAAGATTGCATTTTATCACAGCCTTCTATCATTCTAATGGCCTGCTAATGATGGCAACCGTTAAGAGTGTGTCAACCACAGACAGTAGCCTGATGTACAGTGCAACATCTCTTTAGTGTCTTTTCTCCAGTTAAGGTGATAACAATAAGGTGGATCAGTTGATATTAAAGGTAAAATATACCCAGCCAGTGTAGAATTGGCCTGATATTCTGTCATACACATCCATGACAAAGTTTGTGACATTTTTGGTGCAAGTGGTATGTTGAATTTGTAGGAAGGTAACAATGATATTGACAATTGTAATTATAATTACAATCATTATTACACTGTATAATCAATAGGAAATTTTGTCATCTGTCTTCTTTTTATTCCTTCAGCATCTTCCAATCTCATAAAGATTTAAGTCAGATTTGAGAAGGATTTATCTCATCACTCTGTGATATTCACTCTTTTAAGCATGTAAAGAGGAATGCCAGTCCAGTTTAGTCCAAATACAAAGACTAAAATCTTTAGAGTTTTCAAAAAAAAAAAAAACAGTTCAAACAACTATGAAAATTTAATCAAAATCAGATACAAATTTCGGAGTGATGAAATAGTAAAGGTTTGCTAATTTCTGCAGAATAGTGTTCATACGGCTGATATGAATATGCAACTGAGTGAGCTGATGATGTTATCTCCATGCAATTTTCCATTAAACGCATAACAAAAAAAAAGATATATGTTTCTGTTTATCAAAGTGTAAAGCATGATGCTATTCCTGGTTGAATAACTTCAGGATAATGATGAGTTAGATCTATTTATCAGGACTTGAGATGGGGCATCCTTGCACTTGAATGAAAAGAATTAAAATTTCAACATTTTATATGATTACTAGATAGCAAGTTTTGAGGAGATGACATCATCCCTTGATACCTATTTGCATATACGCATCAATTGTTCAAGGAGTGTTTCCTGAGTTTTACTCCTTTTTTTCAGACTAATTAACTTTCAACTGCACTGGAATTAAACACTCTTAATGTTTTTGCCTGCTTTTAATTTTACAAAATGTCTGAGATACTGGTAGCAACGCAGATCTTTTGTCTTATTTTTGAGACTGGGACTATTGTTTAACAACAGCTTTAAGCCGGATGACCAGTACCTGACGGGTACAGCCTCTACCTCCAATGTGGTTGCCTAGCAATGGTGAAGAGACAATTCAGTTCAGTAGCAATCTCCCCCCCAATCTTATCTCTTTCCTCCTACAGGTGTACCAGCAAAATACAAAGTGCACACAGACATACACAGACACACACACACATACAGACACACCCATAAACACATGCAGAGACATGAACCTTTATACATGCAAAGAGACACACACTGTGGTGTTTATAGATGCAGCATCTTCTGTATCTGCATCATCTCAGTGTAAGCTTTTGATGTGTAACCTGTCTCCCTCCCCCCCCCCCCCACCCCCATCCTCCTTGTTTATATGGTGTTATGGAGACACCTCCCCCATGTTTGCCACCCTGAGCAGGTGGGTGCCCTTTTTGCACCCCACTCACTGAGGAATCCAAGAAACAAGAATTTACGTATTAATGGGGGAAAAAAAAAGCAGCTAAGAATGTATCGACCCTTGAATGACCTTCAATGAAATAGTCCTTCAATTTCAAATACATCAGAACCAACATGAAATGAGTGCATGCATGTACGATATTGGTAATAAATAATAAATTAAATAATAGAGTCTTTTATTAAAGCATCTGGGCCCTGTTTCATAAAGCTGTTCGTAAAGTTACGCACAACCTTACGCACGATTTACAAACAGCTTTATGAAACGGCCCTAGAGTCTCTCTTCTTTTTTTTCCATGCATGCTGCCTCATTAATTTTTTAAAGGGCATTGTGGATGGAGGGGGAGGGGGGGTCCCTGCTGTTGTGCAGAATGTGCCCTACACTGTATACTGTAAACGTCAATATTTTTGCGCGATTAATCTTTCGCGCTGAGCGGCTCGAAAACATATTCGCGGGATCTTAAATTCGCGCTCGGCAGCGGGTTAATACACAGTCGCTGTTTTCATCCAACAATGCCAGCGTACGATAAGCGACGTAGCGAGTGGCGCGAGTGTGAGTACAAGCGCTCAACTACGTAGTACATGTATTTTACTCGATACATGTTCTGTAGGACCAATACTGTAGTCGCGGGGATGTAGCACACCAATCGGCCGTGGGCTCGGTGCGTGCGGTGCGTGCGATGATACTGCTATATGCGTAAACATGTCTGTACTACGTAGCAGTATCATCGACGAAGCGCACCAGGCCGTTTAAAATGTGCATAGAAAATTGCGAAGATATATTTGTGCGTTTTTGAATTCGCGCTAAAATTAGTCACGCAAAAATATCCACCTTTACAGTAACATGGTTTTATATCTTTGCACACTGTATTATCTATGATAGGATGGTATAACACCACTACCCACCGCATTTGTGGTGTTGAGTGTCTGGCTAGTGATCCTAAATTTTCGGTCTGTGGTATCAGCTTAGAGTGCACATGCTCTGCTTTTATCTTTGCCCATGCCCCCCCCCCCCCTCCCCCCCCTCCCCCCCGTTTCAACAATTCAATCACAGCTTATCACAGACTGATTCCTAATCTGTAATTGATCTGGATAAGTAGACAACTGGACCTCGGTTTCTGCTAGGTATTCTTATTGTTATCAATTCATTGTATGCGTAACAGGACATCATGCCCCTTCAACGAGGGACGATGATGAGCTACCTACCTTTTAAATCACCTTGTAAATCCTCTTTTTGTTCTTATGTGCTTCTTTTCTCTGCCTCCCTCTATCACAGTTTCCCCCCCCCCCCCCCCGCGCCCCCTTTTTTTCCATCCCATCTCTTCTAAATTTGTGTTGGAAAATGCCTTAATGGGGCTTGTGTGTGATGGTGACTCTTGCAGCAAACAGGTTTCTTTTTCTTTCTTTGCTTTTTTTCAAATCCTGTTGTCCAGTAATGGAAGGCATACTCTTTTTGTTAATATGCTGTATCAATACTTCTGAATTAAAGGGATGATATAGTTGTGCTTGTGATGGGGCTTCTGGCTTTTAACTTTTTTGTAAGATGATTTGAAACCTCTCATAAAATATCAAAGAACAATTTTTTTTTAGAGAAATTCATAATTTATTTGATGAAAATTGGTTTTGAAACGACTGAGATATCTAAAAACAAAGTTGTCTGAATAAAAGGAAAGACTTACCTTCATTATGGCCACCTAAATTGTTTTACTTTGTTTATTGATGTATCAGCCGTTTCAAAACCAAGATTCCATCAAATAAATCTAAAATATCTCTTAGAATTATAGGGTTGCTATGGTCTTTCAAATTCTATAAGTGGTTTCTTATTATATTAGAGTAAATCCTGAAGCCCAATTTCACCAAAAATCGCTGCCATCCCTTGAAGAAAGCGTGCTGAGGAAATTAATCATTGTGGGATGGTAGATTCTTTGACAATGATTGCATTCTTGTCAGGGAGATTGCTTTCAAAAAAGCTGCCTACTAGTACTGTGCCAATGAAGTTTGTGTGTTTAAAGACTCCTGGGAGAGGGAGGGAGAAGAAACCTGCAAATAATGGTTGTAGTGGTCTCATTTTAAAAGGAGGATTTTACATACAAATACAAAGAAAATATTGTCTGCTGAGAACCAGAAGGGCTTTAATGCAATTTGGGTGGGGGTATTGAGTTATTGCATGGTGTCATGTTGTAGAGCTCGATCTCCTCTACATTATGATGTCAATTTCAAATTACCGTCATTTTCAGTAAAATGTTAGAAATCAAAACCACAAGGGTTCCATTTTACCCTATATTTGGAACAATGCTTTATAAATTTTCCCACTTTTAATTAGATAAACCTTTTATTTTTGAAAATTGATTGTTTCATTTGTATCTACTCTCAAATCTTTGAACGCAGTAGCGCCCTTCTGGTTCTCAGCCGACATTATAAGAGAATTGCATAAAATTGCATTGCTTGAGGTGGAAGTGTTACAGATGTGAAGGGATGCAGGAAAACACAATGAAAAAAAAAGAAGAAAAAGATTTTACCGTTCAATACCTACAGTCAGTAGACTTATCTCTCCTAAAGTCAATGATACTTTTTTTCCCCTCATTCCCCTCAACAAATTGAGTCTTTGTGCTACTTTTGAAGCAATTAGTCATGACATGTCATCTTAAGACAGAGATAGTCCTTCTTTATCGATTCCTCAGGAAGGGCAAAGAAAAGGGATGAAAAAAAAAATGTAAGAAACCTAGAGAAACAGAGGATTTGTGTAATCTCTGCTTGAAAGATACCACATCAAAGAGCTTCCCTGTGTCCACAGCATACGTACTGGTAGGCTTATCTTGCTCAGATCATGCTATTACGGCATCGCCAAGCTGGGTTTCTTTATCAAACTTCTTCTCCTTTTGTTGTCTTAAAGTCTCTTACACGTTCATCTTTGTTGAAGAAGTGTATAAAGATAATAGGCGGCAACAAAACAGTGCAGATTTAATCTAGAGCCTGGAGGGTGTGCACCTTTAATGCCATTTGAAGATGAGAGAGAGAGATAAAGATGAACATAGGAAGAGATAAATGATGATCCCTGTCCCTCTTACAAGGACCTAGTATTCTCTTGTTCTTCCCCACCTCTGAGTTTCTGGTTTTCAGCATCGGTTTTGGTCGTCCGGTTTATGCAGTGCGGAAAGCCCAATATGATTTTTATGGGGGAATCAGTAATCAGAGATGTGTTTTTAACCCATTGTCCATGCGGTTGTGATGGGTCATTTCCAAAGTATATGGACATTTTAGAATCTGGTAGAGAGCAGGTTAATAAATGCAGATGCTCCTACACTTCCAGAGACTCCAACCTGAAGCATATTTCAAACTGCAGAGTCTCTTGTCTAAACCCTCTAGTTGCCAAACAGGAGACTATAATTTCATGAACATGGGCACGATATTTTTTTGCAAATAGTGCATATCATGGTTGCAATGCACAATGTCCCATGTGGTGGGGGCCAAGGCCCCACTTCAAGGCCCTAGATAGTAGAAGCTCTGGGGTTAGCTCTCTGGTGCTATTTTACCCTTATTTTTTAACATCTATGACACAAGTTGGGCAGGAGAGTTGGACTCTCTGTACTCTGTATCTTGTAAACTAGTAGAATTTGATGTAAAAAAGAACTAAGCTTTACCTCAGTTATTGTACTATGCTATTCATCAAACTACATTGCTATGAGTTTCCAGAACAATACTCAATTTACACTGAGAGATGAGACATTTAAAGTAATTTTCTAGGAAACATTTTATACAGGAACAACACATGCGCAGGCAGGTGAAAAGGTTTTTGAACTTGGGAAATGATGTTCGAATCTGGAGTAACTTTCTTGCTGTGCATCCAAATTTTTCTCATAATGCTGAAATGGAGAGATTATTTTGAAGGTTAGATTTAGTTTACAAGCAGAAGAGATGAGCTCTATATGTTTGGATGAGTTGGGATTGTTGGGGTGGGGCAGGTTGGTGTGTCTTTTTCCCATCATTTGTCACTTGGATAAAGACAAAGTGTTTGCTAACGACAGGGCAAGTCTGGGACCATATTGTTTTCAGAAATGCAAGGGTTTATTGATGCTGCCTTCACTCTGAGCTGCCAGTTGTTTTAGCACAGGACATTAAGAAGCTGCCAAAAGAGAGAGAGAGAGAGAGATAATAAAGAATCAAAAAGTAGAGGGAAGGGAAGGGAAAGACTGAAATAAATGACAGTTTCGGTTTCGATCCTTGCCACGCCAAATGGGTCCGAGTGTTAACCCATGCCCACCAGTTGTTGGCGGGCCTTAAGTTTAGGATGATGGGTCCCTTAAAAGCCATTTATCTTTATGACTGCCCTTGCAAAGGGGCAAAGAAAAAAACTTGAGTCTTCTTGGGCGTGCCAATGACATTGAATATGTTTATATGGGACAGTCATGATCTCAGCGTTAGTTTTATGTGTTTGCAAAATATTCTAAGCGGTCAGGGACAAAACCTGTGTGCATTTGAATCAATATAGGATGTTCGTGGGCTGGATGCAGCTCAGCACTGGACTTCTGTTGTGATTCAAAAACTTTATGTGAAGTATAGCACTGAGACATATGGAGGCAATTTGAAGGTGCCCTAGAGCTTTGATGCAGTATCTGGACACTGCATGAATAAAACATTTGAGGAGTATGTATATGAATGAATATAATCCTTAAAGGTTGGCATATAATGCAGTAATTCCCAGATCTGTTCCATATTGAAAGAAAATCCTATGAGTTTTGACGAGGCATGATTAAAGAGTGATGAAAATCGGCAGAGATGAAACCTGAATTGCTTTCACATGTTTTAACAAGGATCAATTTCTTTCTGGAGATATTCATCATGATAAACACTGACTTTATGAGAGGCTGTCTACTGCCCTCTATCTTTCTTTCATGTGACCTCCGCTGGTTTCATCTTTTAAATCCATGGTGAATGATGATGTAATTGTCCTGTAACTTTTGCATATTTTCCCTGTTTGTTTTTGTGTATAGAGTACTTTGGACCACATTCTCCCCTACAGATCCCCAAATCACCTCAGTGAGGATGGCATTCACACTTACAGAAGAACTTGTTTACAAAGAACTCGTTTCCAAAAGGACTTGTTTCTAATAGTGCATCTTAAAACATCTACAGAGTTAATGTGTGTTCAGACACAGTCGTGTGTCTGCTTCCCCCTCCATCCCCCCCCCCTGCAAAATATATTTCCTACAAAAGTTGGGTCACTTTTTTGATGTGTTTCACATGGAATAGTATGTAGCTATATGCACACACCACGGCAACAGATATCAAAAGATTCAGATAACAAAAGCTCCACTGGAAACCACTTCTGCACCATGATTGGCCAAACATGATGAGACGATCATGCTTGGGAGAAACATAGAGACTATTTGTATGGTATTATGCGTTTCTAAGAACTGACTATTATTTTATAATGCTACTTTGCATTGATATTTTTTTGGTAGGGAGATTTACCAAATTAGTCTAAAACACATAGGGGAAAAAAAACATCTAGAAACAAGTTCCTGGTAAATGTGGAAGCCATCCAGAGCTTTCTTATTATTGGTAGTGTGGACTGGTGATGGAGAAAGGCTGGTATTCCAAACACAGTTTCTTGCTGGACGATGTTTTCTAGCTGGTGGCAGTCTGCGCTGGGAACATTAATGTTTCAAGACCTCATCAATTCCAAACCAATAAACAATTATCTCCCTGGAATGCCTCCAATGAGGTGTGTATATCACCCCTTTGTTGATGGGAGTTTTCCCCATAAACTCCGCAACTTGACTCCTGAAAATAAACAGTCAACAAGGACAGGGGATTTTGTTTTTACCAAACAGGGAGGACCAGAAAAACACATGTCTCTTGCCCAACCATGTGTGCTGGGGAAAAAAAAAACTCACAGAACAACTTTCAATGTTCTGCTTGTAGATTGTACAGGTGTACTGTCGCCTCCTGAATTCCACCTCTCTACTGATGCAGCAGTTTTTTTTCAGAAGTTTGCCAACTCCTTGCCTGGCCTGAATCATGGATCCTAACCAGAATCTTCCCTTCTTTTCCACTACATCTTGTTAAACCAGGAGAGTGGGCGTCCTACTCTTACAGTAGTGTAGCTATTTTTCCTCTCCAATTATATACATACATTCTTCTCCTCCTCCTCCTCCTTCTTCTTCCTCTTCTTCTTTGACTATCACCTTCCTTTAAATTATCTCATATTAATCATCCTCATTCAATTCTCTATGGTAACCTCCTTCCTCTTGTACCTTTCCACCATCCACATGCCTGGTAGCAAGTGCCTGTAACAAGAAGAACAAAGAAAGAGGGTCGAGAGTGGTTTCATTTGTTTTAAAACAGTATAATAGAACAAAGCAGAAGATAAATGTTGGTCTCTCTGATCATTCTAGCTAACGACTTACTGTGCAGAAAGCTCTAAATAAGCAGAAGGAACACACACACTTTTTTTTTGTCATACAGGACAAATACACATACACACTTTTAATCATATGTATCTATGAATATGTGTATAATTGCTGCACTAGAACAAAGCACACAAATTCATATCATTATTAGCATTCCACATAGAGCCAAGGGAGACATTGTATTCTGAACCAAAAAAAAAACTAAAAAAAAAGTTTGCAACCCATTTTTGCACCAATCTGGCTGAGCTGTATCACCTCTTGCACAGCAGACATATCCATTCCACATTACTATGCTTTCAGCCAATTACCTTTGGGGTACAGCTGTACCAGTGTTCCCCATAGAGTTTGTACCACACCCAGTCCCCCCAAGGGGAGAGGTTAATGTTTCCTCCCCCCCCCCCCCCCCCACAGATGAGTTTAGAGTTCATTGTCCACAGACATGAAAAGTCTTTCCATGGATTGAGTGCATGCAGGCTGTATAACTCCATCATCAGAGCCAGAGTTATGTTCCCATGACATTACTGGTAATTTTTCAACCCTGACAGGGTTTTCAGGACATTACATGTATAATGTTTATTGGGCTGTTCTTTCTTCTTCTTCTTCTTCTTTTTTTTTTTTGGGGGGGGGGGGGGGGGGGGGGGGGAGGGGGAGGGCGGGAGCAGTGGTGGAGATGTGGGTAGATACAGAGGAGACGTCTGTGTGGTCTCCAGTGTGAAGTTACAGGTGTTCCTACTCTCCAGACATCCCACTTTAATGTCCTGGATCCAGTAAAGGTCCTGGATCCAGTAAAGGTCCAGAGGATGAGAATTCAAAGCACTTTGGTCATTTTTACCGCTAATGTTTCTGACATTATTTTGTTAGAGAGCACGTGCGACCTTTTGGGAAGAGTCATAAAATATGTATTTCTTATTTTTCGCTAGCTTGCCATCTTTCAGTCCTTCTAATAACTGGTAAAAGTAGGCGACTCAGAATTTTTTTCGTTGCCATCCAATCTTTCTGACATTAGCAGAACTGATAGTAATACTGTGTATAGAGGGGATTGTCTTGGGTGTGATTGATTTAAAGAGGAAGTCCAGTCCAAAAATAAGTTAGTCTGATAAAAAAGAGTAAAACCTTACAAGTTCAACGGTAAAATTTGACTGAAGTCAGATGAAAAATAAGTTATGACATTTTGAAGTTTTGCTAATTTATGCAAAGCAGTTCTTGTACAATGGCTATGAATATGCAAAACAGTTCTTGTACAGTGGATATGAATATGCAAATGAGTGAGCTGACCATGCCATAACCTCAGAATTTTCCATTGATCGTGTACAAAAAAATGACGAATATTCAATGTTTCTGTCATTGAAGTCTGGAACAGGATGTTATTCCTGGTTGAATAACTTCAGAATAATGATCAGTTAGATACAACTGTATATCAGGATTTGAGTCTCGAGCATAATTGCATTTGAATGAAAAACTGGAAATTTCAAAAATTTTGTACAACCTATATGGCAAGCTGTGAGGGAACAACATGCTCACTTTGCCATGTGCAAATTCATATTGACCGTTCAAGAACTGTTTTCTGGAAAATTAGCGAAACTTCTAAATCTCGTAACTTCCTTATTTTTTTCATCAGATTTCGATCAAATCTTTACCGTTGAACTCGTAATATTTTATTCTTTCTTATCAGACTAACTTATATTTTGGACTGGATTTCCCCCTTTAAGAGTGGACATGATTTGAAACATGCTCAGTGACTGGATTTGATTTATTCATCCAGAGATTGTGTACCGAAGGCTGTGTTGTACATCATGCAATATAACTATAACAGGCTCTCAATGGGATACCTCCACTGTGCTGTACATAGTGCATGTACGTGCTGTCATAGGAAGATATGAAAATACCCCTTTGCAGAATCTGTAACCAATGGTACAGATGTAGTTTATGGATGCCTGAAGCAATTGCTAAGTCAGACATCCCCCATATGTTCCTACTGTTACTGATGTGCTGGTGTACATGGTTGTACATTTTAGTTCTTCAAAAAAAAAGGCTTTTTGTGTGTGTATTTTTGTGTGTATTTTCTGCAGGTGCTTTAGTCCCATCCTAACAGTTTAATGTAGTGCGTAGTGCACACTGGAAACCAACCATAGACAGGATCCCATCAGGTTATAGTAGTTCATTCTCACTGAGAACTGGGAAATTGTTATGTATGAAATACATATGGCATCTAGTGCAGATGTATGACTTTGTCCCTGAAATAGTTATTCCCCCAACCTTGTAACTCATGTGGAAGCCATAGACTGACATGTTTTATTGAACAACACCCAAAATCCCAAGCTCCAACAAAGATGTGTGTCAACTGTAACCTTAGACACTGTACTCTTAAGAATTTTAGTGACTTACAATCCTGTATGATGTGAAATCATTGGCCATGATTCTGGTCCAGACAAAAGTGATTGATTGCCGGACAGGGATTTGGGGGGGGGGGATATTTTTTTTCACCCTCCACCTTACTGACCCACCAAACCTGGCTTCTTTTTTTTCTGGGTGCTTGAGGTCACTTTCTCATAATAATAATGACCTGGAAACCATTCACTCACCCATGACATTTAATAGTTTCATATCTACAGATTGGATCTGTTTTTAAGATTGAAAAGACTTATCTTTTTTTCTCCCTCTCTTGCTTTTATTGGCCAAGCAAGATTGGTTCAGAAAGATGTAAATGTCTGTTAATCTTTTTTTTTTTACTTGGTTCATCACCAATCACATAATTGGATCTCTGAAAGCTAAAAGAATAAAAATAAATCTTGTTATGTTAATGGAAATTGTTGGTTACTGCTTTTAGTAACTTTTGCATGCTGGCTTTGTGAATGACACACATTTTCCTTCTTCCAATGTTTGGTTGTTTGTTTTGGGTTTTGTTTTGTTTTGTTTTTTCCTTTACCAGCAGGAGTCAACATTAGCATCATTGTCATTGCATTCAAAATAACGATTATTTTGGGTCATGATAAGGATCACGACCAAATTTCGACATTTTTACAGTTTGAACAGAAATAATGTGTTATTTTGTAAGATTTAGTAAGTAATCCAAATTGCAAAAGTTTGTGCAATTTTTCACAATTAGGTGCAAAGTTGTACAGAGAGAATGGTGACAGCAAAAACTGTCAAAATTGTATATCCCACAATGCATAGTGCATGTCACTCCTTGCCATTTTTACCAGCTGTGGCCCGCCATGGTACATTGACTTGGCATTGTGACGCAGTAAGCATACTGTACCATTCATAGTTTATTATAGGGCCTACATGTGCAGATCAGCTCTTCACAAACACACTCAAGGTCCAAAAAATGTCAAAGTTTTTTTACAGTAAGAAAGCTGAATACAAAAGACGGGACCCTTATCATGACCTAAATTTCAACATTTTTGCGGGGGGGGGGGGTGGAGGGCACTATTTTAATCACATTCAAATCTGATGATTCCTCAGCACCTGTGGCACAGGATCACACTCAGTTCACTAGACTTACTTATTGAGAACATTTGAATGAAAACTTGAACAGAAAGACAACACAGAATACCAATTTATTTTCCAGTAATCATCTAGTTACTCTCCCAAAATTGAGTTTAGTTTCTTTCTCCTCCCCCCCCCCCCCCCCCAACTCCCAGCTCAAACATGAACATTGCCCAAGTTGTTTTGAGCAGTTGGTGAGATACATAAGGGATTTTTTTTTAAGGTTAAAAAAAATGCGAACTTACTGAATTCCAGGCAGACTGTACTGAGGAATGTCAGTATCATTTTCACTGTTTAATCAATATTTTAGAACAGGAACAACTGCCTGTCACAAGCATGGTGGCTCTTTCTTTTTTAATCATCATTACTTTTCCTGGTTTGTATAAAATATTCACATCATGGAGGTTAAGTCTCTCTGTCCCTCCTTCTCTCTCTCCCTTTCTTGCCGTGATGGTCAAGTGTCAGTATAAATCTCAAACTGCTGCCTGGTCAAGCTGGTGGCAGTGGGCTGGACGTGGATGTGACCACTGGGAATTCTCTGAACTCCACCCCAAGAGCTTGGTCTTGCCCTTGTACTGTCACTCTCGGACATATCTGATGAAAGATTGACACGGTGCCGGAGGCCTAATTGTCTTTGTTTCTCAGACAGGAAGTCGGTGTGGCTGGACAAGGGTTGAAAGGAGGGTGGGTGGCTTGACCGTCCTCCTGAGGCCGGAGTGACAACTTGGTCCACTAATGTTAGTGGACAGCAAATGACACAGCCATGTCCCATGGGCAGTGAGGGTCAAGCACGAAGAATGTTTGGACTTCAAGCCACAAGCCTCATTGGTTTTCTGGTGTAGCTTTCAGTAATAAAGGAATAACTAAAGGTATGCGTGGTCTTCATTCGCGTTCTCATACCCCACACACACCTGCGTGCACAAGTAATAATTTTCTATAGTCTGCACTGGATGAAATTCATATGATTGCGATATTCCTCATTTGTGCCCGATTTGAGGTTAGTTTCATCTTTTTACATCATGACTCTTATTTCAGGCGTTTCTACCAGGCAAAGAATCATGTATGAGGGCCAAACTACCTCAAAATCTTGTCCATGGATTGGACTGCATAATTGTGCCTGATACTGAAAAACATAAATGTTTGTGCGTATTTTGAATTTGCGAATCTCATGAGCGCCAAGATTAGCGAAATTAAAATGCATGCGAAAGAGTTTGTGTACACTACAGGTCTATGCAGTGAATGCAAGTGGCAATTTGCGGAAACTTCATGCCCCAAAAAGGCCATCAGTTCCAATTTGTGAAAATTGCATGCCGCGAAAGTATCGTGCTTTACTGTACTTGGAGCACACCATCAGACATGCACTAATGTTTGTAGGCACACTGACACGTTGTGATGTCCAATGTATGCCCATTTCTCGCTTGTTTCAGCACACAGACTACATTTAAGCCATGGACTTTATTTGCAGCAGACTGCCAAAACAATTAGGAATAGCAAATGCTCATAATGAAGGTAAAACTTATATCTAACTTTTTATATTATTCCATTGCAGCATGAAAAGGAAGCCCAAACATATTCATTTTTAATGTTGCAATATTTTCCAATGAAAAAAGCTTCTTGCAGCTGAAGATGAATGATAAAAGGTCAAACATCACAATTTTTCATCTTGAAAATATTTTTCAATGCGAATGGGGCTCTGCAGCAAAACAAAAAGAAAAAAAGAATGCAGTACGTGGGAATGGTAAGATCACAAACATGATCTTGTGGCACAATTTTCCACTGAGAATGAGGCTTTTGCAGTTGAATGAAATGATTGACACATCTCATCAGCCGCTCAGGTTTTGGGTTGAGATCAAATTCATGTGCAGAAGGGGGGCAATGATTTATTCTCTCATGGTTTCCTCTCCCCCCCCCCCCCCCCCCCCCCCCATCAATGAGCAAGAGAAGGAAAGTTTGGGTTGAAAGCGAAAGGCCTTGTGGCTTTGTTTTTACATTTGTAGTGAGGATCTATGATGTTACATGCACATTCGAAATGGCAGACTGTATACAAGAGCAGAAAACATTAAAGTTTGAAGGGGAGAATGAGCATGAGGTTTTGATTTGACTCCGATATTTTATGTGTGTTTGGTTTTCAACCTGACTGAATGAAAGAGAAGCAAGGCTGTAGTTGATTTACAACTTTCCTCAAGCATGTGAAAAATGTGAAAGCTGAGCAGAATTTTAGGGCAGAATGACTCTGTTCATGATATTTTAAATATGTAGTTTTGCAGTGAGTGTTTCAGTGAGTATGCAATCCCCTTTTTGCTTTCATATTTAGATGAAGACAGTGGAGACAGTTTTTGAGCATGCAATCAGAAACATTGAAGTTCAAAAGACTTCAAATTCTGTGGGGGAAATGCAGTAAGGCATTAACACTACACTGTTAACATGTTTGTTTGATGTTACATTTGTGTCAGAATTCGTGTCAGAATAATAGATGAGAGCAGATGAAGATGATTATTAGTATACAAATATCGACTGCTGCAGAGGGAGATGGTAAAACTATTTGCACCGAGGTGATGTCTCAACAGTGCTATGTCCCGAGACGAATTCGAGGGACATGGCACTGTTGAGACATCACCGAGGTCAAATAGTTTTACCATGGCCCGAAAGAAAGCAGTCGATATTTGTTTTATATCCCTGTTGAGCATTTTACTAGAGTAATGACGGTTCCCTTTTGGAAAAGTGTGCAGGTTTCGTGAACGATAAATCTAACGTTAGGCTGTAGCAGTGCAGCAGCAGTGCGTGCAGCGCGTAGCGAACGACACCGCTGCGCTGTTGTTGATTCCTACACACGAGCTACACTACAGCGTGCAAAACTCCGAAAGATCGAGGTCCAGGACTACGTTAGAAGTAGGCCTAAAGCGGCTTCGTTACCCAGATCATCTTCAAAATCGGTTTTATTTTATTCCTAATTCGTACCTGATATGGTGTCCTCCTGCGATCATTCTTCCGTTACTGGAAGCAGTCACTTTGTCAATTGAGCTGAATGCATTGATCACGTATCACACGTCCACACGTTACACACCGACCGGCCACGCCATCGCACCACACAGATTTCTGTAATGCTGTCGCACATCACACCGCGCGCTCTCTTATAGCGCTAGCTAGCTAGCTACAAGCCACAGGACTGTCGCTCAAAAGTATCGCTACTACGCGCACTGCGTACATTCTTAAGTGAGAAATGTAGATATCGATCACATGATCACGATGGGTGCAAATCGTGGATTCCCAAAAGTACTATATCACGCTGGCTAGTAACCAATTGCACCGCATCCAGCTGCTCTTAGCTAGCTAGTAAAACTACACCATGTTCGTGCTCTGTACAATCCTATGGCAAGAAGCTTTACATGAGGGATATAATACAGAATACCCCCTTCCCTTCTTCTTCATTGTCTTCATCCTTTTCTTATGATCTTCTTCTTAATCCTACACATCATCTTGCCCTTCCTCCTGCCTTTCCCTTCTATTATCCATCTCTCCCTTTTCCTTTTCCTCCTCATCATCCCTTGATCTCTTCCTCTTCACCTCTCTTCCACTTTCCACTCATTGTCATCTTTGTCCTCCTTCTCCTCCTAAGACCTAAGTCTCCATTCCCACATTTCTGCCTTCCTCCCCTCCTCCTCATCATCATCCTACACCTTGCTTTCCCATTCCTCTTCCTCTTACTCCTGTGTATCTTCCCTCCTCCTCCCTCCGCCTCTTCTTCTTTATCCCACTCCTCCTCATCATTGTCTTTGTCCTCATCAGCAATCTCCATTTAGTCCTCCTCTTTTCCAGTGCCCCTCCCCCTCTTCCACCATCCTCCTCCTGCTTCTCCTGCTCCTCCTCCTCCTCCTCCTCCTCCCTATCCACCCACTCCACTTCTTCTTCTTCTTCTTCTTCTTCTTCTTCTTCTTCTTCTTCTTCCTCTTCTTCTTCTTCCTCCTCCTCCTCGTCCTTGTCTCTTTAACCAACTTCCCTTTCCCTCCACCACCACATTAGATATACAGTCAAACTCGGATACCTCGAATTCGTCGGGACTGAAGAAAATGGTTCGACGTACGCGAATTTCGAGGTACGCGTACGTCGAATTTTCTTCGACTTATCCAATGTTTATCGATGTTCGACGTTTATCGATGTTCAACATGGTGTCTGTTATAGTGCCTATTGATTATTTGCATGCTTGTCAATTTGAATTGAATCAACTTTTATATGAATGAATTGAGTGAAAATCGGAAATGAAATCAACATTTCAGAAAATTTTGGTGGCCCGATCGCGCCACCAAAAAAAAAAGAAAAAAAAAATCGGATGTTTGCCTTTACTTTTGAAAATGAACAGCGGTAACAATCGGCTACGTAAGATGCTAAAATAAAGGTCAGAGGTTTGCGTTTAATTGTGGAAATGAATGACGGTAATATTCGACTCGGTATGATACTAAAATAAATGTCGAATGTTTGCTCATACTTTTGGAAATGAATAACGATAAGACTCAGCTCCGTATGGTGCTAAAACTAATGTTAGATATTTGATTTTGCTTTCGGAAATGAATAAGGATAACATTCGGCTCCGGAAGACGCTGAAATAAATGTTGAATTTTTGCTATGACGTTCGGAAATGAAAAACGATAACATTCAACTCCGTACGATGGTTAAATAAATGTCGGATGTTTCCTTATACTTTCGAAAGTAAATAGCAATAGCATTCGGCTCCGGAAGATGCTAAAATAGATGTCAGATGATCGTTTTTATGTTCGGAAGAAAATAGCAGTAATATTCTGCTCCATCATGTCCATGTGATGCTAAAATAACTGTGTGATGTTTGCTTTTAAATTTCGAAATGAATAACAGTAACATTCAGCTGCGTTTAATGGTAAAATTAATGTTTGATGTTTGCTTTGACGTTCGGAAAAGAGTAACAATAATATTCAACTCCTGACAATGATGAAATAAATGCTGGATGTTTGCTTTTACGCTCCAAACTAAATTGCAATAACATTTAGCTCCGGAAGATGCTAAAATAAATGTTGAATGTTTGCTTGATGTTCTGAAGTGAATAACAATAATATCCAACTCCGTACGCTGATAAAATAAATGCCGGATGTGTGCTTTTACGTTCGAAAGTAAATGTCAATAGCATTCAGCTCCGGAAGATGCTAAAATACATGTCGAATGATTGCTTTTACGTTTGGCATATTTGGAAGTGAACAGCAGTAACATTCTGCCCCATACGATGATAAAAAAAATATTGGATATTTGCTACGGTATACATTTCGAAATAAATATCACTAACATTCAGCTATACTTTTCATGGTCCAAAATGTCTGATGTCTGCCTTGACGTTCAAAAATGAAAAACAGTAACATTCGGCTCCGTGCGATGATAAAATAATTGTCAGATGATTCATTTCACTTTCGGAAGTGGACAGCAGTAACATTCGGCTCCGTTCGATAATGAAATAAATGTCGGATGTTTGAAATGAATAACGGTAATATTCTAATCCGTACGATGCAAAAATAAATAACAGATTGTTGCTTTATCATTTGGAAATGATTAATGGTATTAATCCGCTCAGTTAGATGCTAAAACAAATAGCGGATGTTTGCTTTCACGTTTGGAAATGGATTAGGATAGTATTCAGCTCCGTAAGATTCTAAAATGAATGTCGGTTGTTTGCTTTTACATTTAAAAATGAATAACGGTAACTTTCGGCTTTTTACAATGCTAAAACAAATGTCGGATGCTAACAAATGTCAGCAAATCCTTCCATTTTCTCATTTCAAACGTAAGTTTTGACCTCCTCAATATATGGGCATCAACTTTTATAATAATCTCTACACCTATTTGTCAAAAGTTTAAACACAGAGTAAGATGATTGAATTTTCTATTAATTTGTTTTAGACATGGGCATCTGTATCACTTCAATAATGCTTAATATTAATTTGTCAATATTTAGTAGGACCGATTTAGTTTTTCTAATGTTTTTCCTGATTTTTTTTTTTTTTGGTCACCAGATTTTACTTTCGACCACCAGAAAATAAAAATCAATGATATTGGTGGCCCGATAAAACTTAGTGCGGAGCCCTGTGTATTCTATTCTTCATTGTGATCGGCCTATACTTCCAGATTTTCATAATCGCATTGCTGGAAAAAAAGATTCAGTGCTTGCGTTCTCGGGGAAGTAAACTTCGTGAATGGCAAAAAAAAAAAAAATAGTTTAAGAAAAGGCACTACGAGGGAGATTGATGTTTTGACAGTGGAGCGTGATTAATGGCAAAGATATAACTGTCAACGTAAGCAGGTACGCCCCGACGGTTGAGAAATCTACGCGCACGGTATGACGGTCTCGATCAAAAATCAAAACACAGTGGTTAAAGAAAAGCAAATGATGAGGCAGCGCGTAGTGCTATCGTAAAGCACTCCATTGGCACGGGTGCTATGTGCATACCATGTACGTGTGTTGGTAGGTGTTGGGGATTTTCCTTGTCAGCTGTGTATCGGGTATTTCTTCTTGGGCGCGCGATTGTTCCGGTCTCAGAATATTTACAATCGAGTGTGAAAACATTTGGACATGTCTTCGCTGTCCACGCGCGCTTAATCGGAGATGCTGAGTGATGTTTGCAATTTCGATTCGAGCAACATGCTGGGAAAAACAATGAGTTAATTAAGATCGGGACATTAGATTTCCCTTCGAGGTAACCGAACTTCGAGTTATCTTTTTCGAGCTACGCGAATTTTAATACACGGAAACTCCATAGGAACAATCGGGACTTTCATTTTGCCCCCGAGGTAAGTGATATTCGGCTTATCCGACGTCGAGGTATCCGAGTTTGACTGTATGTGTGTCTCCTGAGAAATAATTTCTTGACACCAGAGCGGTCAAAAGCCTTCACCCTGACACGCCCAGGGAACACTAATGGTGTGTGGAGATGATAGTAAACTTCCTATGAAAATATCATTAAAATTTTATACCACCGGCTCCCCGCCAGGCTCTCTTCCTAATTCTGTTTTGTTTTCAAATAAGTACCATTTGACTTCACTCTTTACAACAAGTGACCAACCTCCCTACCGATTTGGTTACACCTCTCTCGATTTGGTTTATACACCCCAATCATCACCATTGCTTCTTCTTTGCTGTTAGCAGCAAAAATGTCAAGATCCCTCAATTAGCTGCTCTCATTATTTTCTGCATCTCCTCATTTAACCCTTTCAGTGCTAGGGACTTTGGACAGTGGGTACAATGTTCTGGGTTTTTTATATGCCAATCAGTACTCAATGCTCACCAAGTGTTAAAGATAATATAAAGTTTTGGTACCTCAAAAGTTTCCCTGCATTTCCTTGTCTTAGTTTGCGTTTCAGGTTAAAGTATCTTTCATATAACTAACACTGTGAGACTTACTCGCCCCAAAGTGCTCTCATGTCTTAGTTATCACGCAATTAACTGCGACCAGCAGCCCCATACGCAATAGCGACCAGCAGTCCCATACGCATAGCATAATGGGGCTTCGCATTGTAGCATTCAGGATCATGACATATGTAGTTAGTAAAGCGGGTAAATATCAACTTAAAATCCAAAAATTTCTTCAATTTGAAGACTTAACAATTAAGTTGAAGTATTGAAAACAGGCTTCTGCCAATAGTCCCTTTCTGTTCAAATGGATGACTGAATGTGACTCGGTCGAGAGGACCTTGGGAGAGCTACATACACTGAATACTACGGCCAGCGCATACGCACACATCACATGCGCACAAATTTCAAATCCATGAACGGATAAGAACGGATAACTTTATAATATCTTTAACCCGTTGAGGACAAACTTTTTTCCCATAACACACCAGCCTGAGTATACTCGGGACTTGTCTTCAATGAATTAAGGACTTTTAGTATGTGTAAAAACATGGCCAGACATGTGTTGCAGAGATCCCTGGAAGAAATATATTTTGCAGTTCATCATTGAAATGGCTTTATCTAGAATTCATTTAAAGGTTGGTAGGAAGGAAAAGGGGTGAACTGTTTTGGGTTGCCCACCCTAACCCCATGCTGTTACTGAAGCTCATAAATATGTTCATAAACTTTCTTTACAACCTGATTTGATCATGATACATAGTACAAGTACAAAGTATGTAGTATTCAATGGTGAGGTAGTTTAAGTAGGGTGTTAAAAGTGTGTCCTTGTCCACAAAGCAAAAGCACAAAAGTATAAACATGTTTTCAACCAACCTGCGGGGTGTGGGTGGGGGGGGGGGGGGGGGGGGGGGGGGTAACACATTTCAACCTTACGTACATTCTTCTCCTTGCCCCTCACAGCACCCCCCCCCCCACACACACACACACACACACTTTTCTATTTGATGCTCCTGTGTTATTATTCCAGGCTGATATGATACAGCTTCTTGTGGGTACTTTTACAGGGGTCTTTTACAGAAAGTTGAATCATGAATTAATGTACACTAATGTACAATGTATGTGCTTTTGAGAAATTTCGAACCAATATCAACATGGATATATAGCAGCTATGTCTGTGTGCTGGCAAAAGGTGGATAGAAGGTCAATTCTTTTTCTAATGTACATCCTTTAACAAAAAAAAAAATGTGAATTATAGATCTCAATATGCATTGGCTTTCAAAGTGCCTGTGGGGACAACTTGGTGAAGTATTTAGTCAACAGACATAAAACTATCATTCAAATTAGTGAAATTCTTCTAGAGAGATGTTTTTCATTGCACCTGATTACTATTTACGTCGAATTAGGGCAATTTGTCAGTCAGTTACAATGAGACATAAAACTTGTGTACATCAATTTCGTATTTCTCCAAGCCAGAGAATAATGCGTAGGCCTATAATCCCAAGTGTTCTTTTTAATCTCCCAGTCTATATTATGTTATCCATGATGACCAGTGGTCAGTCATGTTGGTAACTTTAGGGGAAGGAAATCCTTTGAATCCTGTTTGAACCTTGTAAGTAAATCTATCCCCTGGGCCTTCCTTTTGTATTGAGGACATACATGTATGGCAAACCACCACAGGGTGCCCTGGAGTGAAATAGGAAAGAATGACATTCTGGGAGTTTGAACAGTGAAGGTTGCAAGGATGCTTCAACATCTCTCTTTAGGGCTTTTTACACTTGTGTTTCTTAACCCCGGACTTTCTCTGACCCAGGACTTTCGTTAGTCCCGTACCAATTTTTTCAGCTTTTTACACTCGCCAATTAGTCCCGTACTATCTCTTGTCCGGGGCTAAGGAGAAAACTGACCTTTTTACACTCGTATTTCTTAGCCCCGAACTTTCCAAACCACATGAATATTCATAATTACGCTGTGTACTGTACACGTACACGCACGCACCGGCAGCACTTGATTACCTCGTTTCTGATTGGTCAGTGAGGGTCGGACTTCGTCTCCGTCGCTTAGGCCAGGATTATTTTTTCGTTCTGTTTACACTCACTTGCTTGGCACCGCAATTGCGGTGCTAGCATGCGGTGCTAACCCCTGCTATTTTGCAGGGCCAAATAGTACCGTATTATCGGTGGGGCTAGCCCACTTTGGCAAAAACTAATGTAAACAGAAAGTGGGCTAAGGATAGTCCCGTACCAACGGTGGGGCTAAGGCCCCCCCTTAGCCCCACTGTTGGTCCGGGGCTAAGCAAAAATTTACAAGTGTAAAAAGCCCTTATGAGGGTTTGTGAAAAGAGGATTTGCGGTGGAGACTCTCTCATTCACCGTGAATAAAGATCATTCATGATTGCTATGGGCTCTATGGGATTTGTTGGAACAGTAGAAAAGAAAGAACTGACTAGCTGTGTTTACGATATTCCTGTCCGGAAGTGAGGAATGTCGGTGAAATGTGTGAAGTTTTTGTTTTGTTTTTTCCACATTTTCTGATGTAAAGCAGGACTTGTATGCTTTTTGGCAGACAATCAAACACACAACCTCTTTGCACTAGGATGCAATTTTGGTTGTCTTCCTCAGAAGTTGCCTTTCATCAGGTAAATTCTTGAAACACACATACGAAGGATTTGGTATGAGATGAGATATCAAGTCTAAGGAGTTTTATAAGTGGTTTTAAAATGAACGCTCAGTGGGACTTCAATGACTTACTGAGGTACAGCATGTGGTCATCTGCACTCTTGTTAGAACTTTTTACTTGTTTTTTTAATGAATGGGACAAAAGTTTTAAGAAAAGGCTTCATTTCTTATACATCCTGGTCATTAAGTGAAATGGTGATTGATGTAATTAATGTTTCATTGCTCTCAGGTAATATCAGAGGAAATGCAAAATCATACTTTGTTCACACATTTACGGTCCTGACTTTGTATACTCCGTATAGAGTTCCCCAAAACATGGCATAATCTCTAGAAGTTGTGCAGTGTTTCGTGTTTTGAGAGGGATTCTAATTGGTCATGGCACAAAGCACAAAGCACGAGTCAGGAGTTAGTCTGGCATGAGTCTGGCATGAACATCATGCTAGACAGCCTGGCACGAGTGTATAGCACAACCTCTAAAGGTTGTGCCGTGTTTATATGCAGACGAAGGAACTCTAAACGGTCTTGGCGTGAAAATGGCCCACGCTTCTGATGACCTGCGCTGTTTGTGACAGAGTGGGCATGTGTGCCTACGAAAAACTGCCTGCCTCTCTTGAAGAGAAACATGCACCTAGTGGTTTCCATTGAAACGTTAGCTGACCTCACGCTAGACGATGTTCATTCGTTTTCGTCTGGAATGTCCTGCGAAGGTTCTCCTAGTCGGGCAAACTCTAAACGGGGTAAAAGTTGTATTGGTGTAACTACATTATGCCATGTCCATGTGACGATTGGAGACATTGCTCTTGGTTCACAACATTGTACAGTGGCTGACCCGAACATTGCTTCATTAGTTAGGTTCACACGCTGTTCCTAAACTTTCAGTTTAGGTCGAAAACTTAACTCTTGATGATTAGCTTGTAATCTAGCACCGTGTGGACGCACTCGAAAGTTAACAATCTTAAAGTTTAGGTGATGATTAGAACTACGAGACATCTTAGGGTTTATGCTCTATCCACAATCCACAGGGGGGTCCCCACTCGTAGTTTCGCTCTGTGTGGACACAATAATCAACGAGCTTGTGAGTTAGCGTGAACCTCGCGTCTCGCTCATTGCGCTACTTTTTTATGGGCACAAGGTTATCTAGCAAAGACTCTGCACTTCCATTGTAATCGTCGAGTGGGGCTCGCTCGTAAGTTGTAACTTAAAGTTTAGGTGTGCGTGTGAACCTGCGTCGTGAAATCACAAGTGGAGCTACCTATTGTAATCATCGACAGTTAAGTTTCGTCCGAAACTTCAAGTTTGGCAACTGCATGTGAACGTAACTACATGTAGTTTGTGTGAGTTGATATGGACTGTATTGCCATAATGATATATACGTAACAAACAAGGCTTAATCATTCCCTTATCAGTGGTCATATAAGTGACCGGAACAGGTGCGGACAAGAACTGCATCAATTAGGAACCGATTGCGACAGTCTTTGAGCAGGGTTTTTGTGTGACAGTTTATACTCTCTAATGGCACTGGGGGAAATGTGAGTAAACAACTTAGAAAATAACTAAGGGAAGAAAACAGTTTCAGAGGTCTTGTGTGATTTCAAGCACATTATGCATATATTGTGAGCCAATCCCTTTGAATCACCATGTGGGGAGGAGGGTAAACCATTTAAAAGGGGGAAAAAAGAAAATGGCTAAAAAGGAACACTTTCCTTTCTTCTTGTGACTCGATTTTCTTTTTCCCAACAATTATCTCACTTTGTGTTTTGTCTGGGTCATTTCTCATAATCGCAGCTGCACCCTCCAGTCTCTAAACAGCGTCACAGGGTTCCACTTCATCCAACCGTTTCAATTTTGCATTTTTCAGCCCCTTCTTGTGTCATCATCCCCACCCCACGCCTTTTTTTTAATGAAGACTCATGAACGATAGTCCTATTCTCCACGAAACGAAATCCATAAAAAGAAAGAGAAAAAGAGATGAAAGACTGGTCTTCAGTTATTCCTTTTCATCTTCACCCTATTCATTAAATCACTCTGGTTTCTTTGAGGGATTAAGCTGAGGATGGGTCTCATGCCAGTGGATGAGATTAAATTATTTTTCTCTTCATTCATCCTGCCACCCCCCCCCCCCTTTTTTTTTCCTCAGCCAATTAATATAATGCCCATGTTTGTCCATCCCTCTCACTTTTCCCATTTACGTTTTCCTCTTTTTGTACCCTTTTTTACTATATCCCAATAACCTTTAAATTGGTTTTAGAAACCATTAAAATAGAACGGGGATTATGGTTTTTAGAGGACCAGCAGAATCATCAGCTTTGTGTGTGGCAAGGGGTTTTTTTGATACGGTCGACTGAAGTACCCCTGTGGATTTCCCCCATTTGGTTCCATCAAAGGTACCCTTTTACTGTTTTGGCCAGTGAAGGAGAAGAAAAGGGTCGGAAGGATTTTTGGTTTAGGCTCCTTGAGGTCCATAATGTTATGGCTTGGATTGATTGATTCCATGCTGTAAACATACCCTTTGATAAGGCGCATTCTTACATAAGCCTCTTGCGAATAGAAGCATACAATGCATCACAGGTGATAGAGAATTTCCTCAAACTGGCCAAGTATTGACTGCTAAAACCAGTTTCCATTTTTTTTTTTTTAATCTTAAAGGGATGGTATAGTGTTGGTGGAGGTGAGGATTCAGCTTTTAACTTTTTGCGAGATACTTAGAAACCACTTCCTGAAGTGTCTATGAACATACAATTCTAAGGGAACTTTTTATTAGGATCACTTTTGGGGGGACATCTCAGCCTTTTTAAAAACAATTACAATGGAATAAACTTTGAATTCCTCTCAGAATATTATGCCCTTTCATATTTCATAAGAGATTTCTTATTATCTTTAAAAAAATCATTAAAAAAATTGCAAAACCTGAAGCCCCATCTCAACCAAAACTGTACTATCCCTTTAATTGTGAAATGTACACAGATATTTGTGTTTGGAATGCCTCTGGTTTTTATCTAGCATCACATTGATAATTTTTCTTTCTTTTCTCTTTGTTCTCCTTTCATTTCTTTCAAAACTCTGCAGAGAAAGTCAGGCACATCCAGGAGAAGTTGGAGGAATTCATCGAAGCACTCCGGAAGGAGAAAGTATGATGACGCCTGTCGCTGCGAAGGGGAGTCTGGGATGACGAGACTAGCAGCCTGAGTCAGAGAGATATTGAAGGAGAGTCTGTACAGATTAATGTTATACATAAGTCGAAAATCTATTCATGAATCTCTATTGAATGTTCATCAGTGTCATGTTGGAAAAGCAGACAGGTGTTATTAGAAAAGTTGCCAGAGTTTTACAAGAAAACGTTACCAAGGAGACAAGAGTGGAAAATTAATAAGTTGAAAGTAACAAAAAGAAAGAGAAATCAAAATTTAAGAGTGAAGAAGAAGAGAAGAATAGACAAGGTACCAGTGATGTCATCAAGCCATGCTGAGGGGCAAAAACTACGTAAGGGGGGCCCCTATACGTGTGGGCAAGAGCGGAAGCGTTGCATCCGGTGTCCCATGATAGTGTAGGCAGGCAAGTATGCAGTACACATACTGCACGCTAGAACTGTGTGCTTATTACACATTCAATTCACTTTTGCCCCTCACGCAACATGTCATTTGACATCGCGGAACGATAGCTCTAGGGTTTTGACTGTTTGGATGAAGCTGAGCAATTGTTGGAGCAGATCAGTTGTAAAGGTAGAGACAAGAGGATTTCCAGGAAAGATATTTTGGAAGAAAAAATTATTAAGATTCAGCAGAATGGCACTTTTCTCAGGTTTTTACTCATGAAATTGCATCAGATGGCATTCATCTTTTGGCATCCCAGCAGTCTGGTTGTTCAATGTAAGCGTTAGATGTTCTGAAGGAGAAAAAAGAATGAAGTGCGAATTGATTAAATAGTGCATCAACTTATGGCATTCAAAATCAGTCACATTAGTAGGCGGTACAAAATAATAGCAGGCAAGATATGTGTTATTAGCCTTTACTTTGTTTTAATGTATGTCCACCAAACACAGAACTTCACAACTATTTGCAGCTGCAAGTATTCGATTATCTAGCAACAGATGATAATGTATAATACAAATGTATATTCAACATTTTGATAAGAGAGAAATAGAGTAAAATAAACGACGATCACACTTTAACTAATGAGCATAGTATGCATTGCATTGGTCCACACCCCATGTGAATTCCACAGCTTGTGCTTCATAAACCCGTGCAGTGCTTCATGCACCACTTAGCACAGATGTCTGAAAACTGAAAACGTTAACCCGTTGAAGACTAGACCTGAGCATACTTGGGCAGGTGTCTATGGGGAAATATAGGCTGATGTATAGTAGAGATTACCTAATTCCATGTTTGCTACAGTATTGCCGTTCAGACGAAGGCAGTTTTGATCGGAGTAACTTCGGAGGAAGGGTCAGAGAAAGCTTGGTCAGAGGAAAGGTCAGAGGAAAGGTCGGAGTAGTGCCGTCTGAACAAGGTCGTGGTAATTTCCTCCAATCTGGGGAACTTCACACGACCTCTTCCTCCAACCAAGATACTCCTGAATTTTTTCAGGAGTATCTTGCTACCACAACTAGCAGTCCAAGTAAATTTCCCATGTGGACAAGCCCTCGTAGTATCTATGACCTTTAACCTTGCCAGAAGTTAGAAATAATCAGACATGGAAGCAAAAATTGAAAGAAAATAAAACATGAACAACCAGAGGCTCAGTCTTGTAGAAGTAGGTCATGATAAAACTAGTGTGGTGGAAAAAAAAAGTAAAAAAGATATGCTATAAAGATCATGAATTCTGACAATTTTACGTAGTTTTTCCACATGTTTGGACAGTCAATTATAAAGTAACATGCCTGAGGGAATGTGTGTAGAAGTGTATGCAGTTTGTTCATCTTCAAGCAAACAAACTCCATCCACAAACTTACTCTCTCAGTGCATTAACCCATGTTCTTCGTAAACGGCAAAGTTTTGAAAAGAATGAATGTCAGACATTAAAATTCCAGGAAGTGTCAGCTTAATGTTACATAATGTACCTTTTTTGCCTCACATTTGTCACCTTCTCTCTCCTGTGGAAGTATGTGTAGCTTTTTATATGAATGTCAGAAGATTAGATAGCAAAGATTAGATTAGACTGACTAAAAGTAGATTAGATTAGATTACAGATAATTAGATTACATCTGTAATTTGTCTTTCACAAAAACTAAGTAATGTTTTAAATAAACTCTTTTTTTTAGTAATACATGTACTTTCTGACAAGGATATGAAAATTCCTCTGTATAATGCAGCAATGATTATGATTGGGAAAATAAGAATATTGAGCAGGCATTGTTTGTATGAAATTGTATCTTGTGCTAAACATGTATTTGTCTATTGTAAATGTCGTTTGTTTATGTATCAATAGAAAAATAAACCATTAATATGTTTTGAAGGTAAGAAATCATAAAATTCAATTTATATAAGTGTTTTTTAACCCTGTGTGTGCTTTGAGTACCACTTGGCACAGAAAACCTCATAGCATTGTACACACTGTCTACAGTCTCAGGCATAGGAAGGGTTAGAGAAAGCATCTAGGATACAGTAACTCTTTTCCACTTTATAAGAGAGTGAGGTACAATCTTTTTGCAAGCTGGTCGGCCCTAATTCTGTAATCACATTCTGCACAGAAAATCCAAATACATGTAGTCCACTCTTCTGGAATGAAAAGTCATCAGAGACCATTTGCAGGGGCAGATCCAGGAATTCCGTAAGGAGGAGGCGCGTTGACAAAATTAAAGGGGGGGGGGACGCACGCACCCCTCCCCATTTTTTTTTTCTGTTTTATTTCTTTTGTTTAAAAAAAAAATAAAGGGGGCGTTGGCGCGGTGCAGTCCTCCCTGGATCCGCCACTGCATGTGTATGAGGCCACCAAGAGGTCATTTCATGAAGCATTTTTTGTCAGGTGTATTTTTTTAAACAAACTGTTATAGGCTACTGAAATCCTTGCATATGATTGGCTGAGAGCAAAGTTAATGCTAGTGCCAAGCCCATGTTTCACTTGAGCAAAATTATACTGTGGCATATATTATTTTTCTCTTGTGGGGGAGGGGGAAAGGTCTTTTTCGTTGTTTTGTTTGGTTTGGTTTTTTTGTTTGTTTCTTTGTTTGTTTGTTGTTGTTGTTGTTGTTGTTTGCCTAGTCCCAGGATGCTGTCTTTGACTGATCTCTGTTCTAGATACAGTGGCACCCATCTATCACAGTTCTTGCCTGAAAGGTGAAGAGCATGTGGTCATTGTTACTGAAATTATTTCATTTCTCCCCCAGGTCCACATACACTACTTTTACCAGAGAGAAGAAGCAAAGATACAGTGAAAACTTTGTACAAATTCCAGTAAATCATACAAGCTCTATTTACTCCAAATTCAACTCTGCTTAAGAAGGAAATAAGTGTAGATTTTGCTGACAGAGAGAAGAAAGAAAATGAGAGAGTATATTTTTAATCCCCATCTGGCTGGCAGAATATATGGATCTGTGATGTTTTCATAATTGGAACCAAATGGTCGGTGATGCTCAACTTGAGATATCCATTTGAGGTCGCTTACTAGAACTTTTGAAGAAAATCAGTGATTTATGATAAACCCTGACTCCTGGTGCTGAAGAAATAAAGGTGGAACTTTTGAACTTCAAATATTTGTTTTGTAAAGCAGTCGCTTAGCGCTATTACCCTCCAAAGCAATACAGGCAATCCATAAATCAGAAATTATATCCAAAATTCAGAAGTCCCGAGGAGGGAATATGGAATAATGAGTTGTTTAGCCGGTGCGAGTATTTATTGCTGGCCAGGCGGCTCTGACATATTTGTGAGTTTTATTCTCTGTTTGTGTAGCAAGGCTCGACTTTTTAATTTCATGGATCAACTGCTGACCGATAATTTGGTGCACTAGAGTCTGACGAAAAATTGAGTTATATTTCGCCCATCGTCACCGGCTTCATGAGGGTGAAAGGGAAATTGAGTACTGAAACTTACTGAAATTTATCACCTTGTCTAGCATTTTGTAAATTCCCATTGTTAAGTCATTACTGCGACACACCGAAACATTCTACACCAGATGTTAGTCATCAGTTTTGCGTGATATTAAAGTTACAAGTCACTTCTTGTACACTGGGCTCCCAACATTTTAATATCAAAAGCAGATAGAGTAAAATCGAGCAAAGGGAATTGTATGAAGTTCATTTGATTTTGAAAAGAAATACAAAAATTGTTTAATCCAATGTCTCAATTTTTTTTTTCCAGGACAGTGATCATCAGTCACTGCCACATATGCAAATTAGGTGAGGAGGTGATGTCATAACTACCCAACTCCCTCATTTGCATTCTTAGTAGATTCTCTTGCTTGGCATAAGTTCAACAGAGAAATTACATCCTGCTCATCAATATTTGTTTTCATTCTTTTATTGAACAAAATGAAACAAAAGCATGGCAAAAGTCACTCTCATCATTTTTTTCTGGAGTTTTATCAATGAAGTAATTATGGCATTGCAGAGGATAGGATGATAGATAGCAACTGATTGATTGATGAACAAAGAACGACTTTGTAAAATAATGTTTATTTGCAGAACAGTGTCAGAGTTGTGAGGCAATAAAACCACATCTGTTCTAATTTGCCTTTGTGATTGGGACCATTCCCACTGTTTAACATTCTACAAGAATCCATACATTTTGTTTTCTAGTTTGGCTGATTTTCTGTTTTTCCATAAAGAGTATTTTTTTCTTTTTTGTTCATGTCAGCTAACTGGAATGCAAAGTAGACTCTCACTTTAATTCTCAGGGCACAAGTGTTAGAGTTATGAATCACCAACTCAGCTTCAAGTAAACATAATTCTCTAGCTGTGACCGATATCTTAATGTCTGGGATTGCATTGCATAACAGATGGTAGAGAGTGAATCAAAAAGTGGCAGAAGGATAAACTTTTATTGCACTCAGACGTTACATGTGACATGTGACATATTTTAAACAAACACATGTGAAAGAAACACAGTTACAAGAAGTGCTTGGACAAGTTTGGTCTAGCTACTGTCATAGTGAATACATTTGTGCTTTATTCTCTCTCATCGTTTCATGCAAACTGGGTTCTCTTTTTTTATTTCCTCTTCTTTTGTTCAGTTTAGTATGTGCTGTCAAGTGTCATTGGAGTCTTCCTTTATTCAAATCTATTTTCTTTGTAATTTTCATCTCTTGGTTTGCCTGTGTTACGCATTATGCTGCACACGATATTCTGATATTAATTTGGTTTACAATCCTTTGTTTGTCTGCATGTGTTTGCATTATTTCTAGTTTGTAAGCTTCTATTTCATGGGTGAAATATTGATATTGTCGTAACAATTGACTAACATTACCATTCTGATATCAGTTACGTGCCAAGAAAGTATGCGATAAGCCAGTCGTGATGTGTGATTGGGATACTGTAGGGAAAATACACATCATTTTCTGCTCCATCAAATACTCATTTTCCTGTATGATGATTTTGAACAATTCGCAACATTGTGATGATTTCAGTCGCCATGGTGTCAAGTTTTTCTTCAGCCAATCAGCTGCAGGTCCATAGTTTTCACCAAAGTTTTGGAAAAACTTTGCCATTGTGTGTATGTTGTCATACTTTGCAGTATCACTTCAGCAGAGAGTGTGATGAATGCTGACATCAAAATGGTTTATAGTGAGAATGCTACATTTAAAAGAAATTAAGTTTTGACTTGAAAACAACTCAGTATGTAGTACAAATGAAATGATGTGGCAGGTATTATTCAAGAGCTATAATTTGTTTGTCAACATAGAATTTTTTTAATGAAAATGTACGCAAACCTTGTTGCTTGGAATATTATGTATGAAACACAGTATGTTCTGCGAAAAAATGAGTTTTAGACTTGATGGCAATGTAAATCTTTAACAAATTACGTTTTCTTATATTGAATTCTATGTAATATTATTTGCAATGTTGCATTGAAACCCATGTGTGTGTGTGTGTGTGTGTGTGTGTTTTGTTTTTGTTTTTTTCAAAGAATACTTGCAAAGTACAATAATTAAATTCTTGGCATCTGTCCTATACATGATATGGATACAACATAGACATTTAGATCTAATACATGTATTTTGGAAGAAATCAAATGGTTCAAAAAGTCAGTTCAGGAGTCAAATTGCTTTCTATCAACTTTGATTTCACTTTGGTGCAAATATAGCAGTGAAATGCTGAATATTATTTCTGCTCCCATGCAGCGAATCACATTCGAGTTTAAATCTTTTGGAATGCTGCAAATTTGTACTGTTTCAGTCCAGCGGCATTTTGTACTTGTAGGCCACTGATCCCTGATGTAACAGATGAACTGGATACACCGGTTGGTGTATTGGTATGGAAAAGTGTATGTAGAAATTTATTCATTGGCATTTTTCCAGCTTGGGTGTCGAAACTTACACAGGCTGTTTTTTTTTTTTTTTTTCTTTTCAAAACTTGAATTTTTGTCTGTTGATTTACATCTTTTCATGTATGTGCTCTCAAGAGACTACAGAGTAGGCACATGCCATGGTGTTTGTTTCGTCATCAATGGTGTCATTGTCTGGAGCAATATTTGATTTTGTACTTAGCACAGTATTTTTTTTTAGTATATATATATATACGCAGGTACAATGTACATGTTCAGGAGAATGTATAGTGGGGTGGCTTAGTGACAAATATACTGATAATCGTGACACGCCGGACAAAAGTGTCATTTTTTCCTCAGACATTTGTATATATATGAGGATCAAAATTAGGGGGTGCTCCAAGAAATCCGCTAACAGAAAAAATGAGAAAATGCCCTTAATTTGTACATAACAATAATGTCTGAATTCAAAGACTATACACGGGGCATTCGCCAGGTTTCTGTACAATGCAATGCAATGTACATGGTTGCTAGTCTTAAAATTCAGACCCATAATACGACATATTATGTGCATGTTTACAGTAATACACCATTTTTACTGGTTTTCCTATGGTAACAGGTGGTTAGTCTGTGTTGCAGACCTGAGGGAGGTGTGTCGGAATAGTCCAGTTTTCTTAAGCACCTTTTCATTAAATAATTTGATATAATTTCTGGTAAAGGATTTTTTTAGTACTCTCTACCTCCTGTAGAGAAATGGCAAAGAGTGACATGTGACTCTAGCTCAGATACTTTAAATCTTGGGCAATGACTGAGCCAGGTGTAGGACTATGTCACGGCTCATTTTTTCTCCCAGAACTACTAGTTTACCAGTAGAAGAGCTGCATATTCCATTGAGAACTTAAGGTTTTGGGTATTGCCCTACATATTTCCTTACAAATCTAACCCGTTTCCTCCAAGATTGTGTGAATTCCATAGGTTTAGCGCAGGGATTACCTGGTTCCCGTAAGCAATTTTTATAGTCCGCACTTCCCCTCTCTATATGTTTCTTATTTCTTATGGGGGTTATTCAAATGTTTAAAAAGGTTAAAAGTCTGTTTTCATAGATGAAGTTGAATTTAGACAATTTGAATCTTTTTTTAAATATATTGATATTTGTAATTTCACTCATAAAGACTTAAAACGGTTTGAATATTTTTGGTCTAATAGCTATGTATAGACATGTTATTAAAAAGTAAAAGCAATGTTTGATTGGTTCACATTATCCAAAGAGGGCGGGATGTAGTTGGCTGGTGAACAAAGTCTATGGGGAAGTTTAAAAAGTTGATAGAAGTAAAACAAAATCGGCATAGAGCAGAATCTAAATCACAATATAATATGACAAAATTCCCGACCCCAAAGGCGGTTGATTCTATGATGCTTTATGTCAAAATACATTCCACCCAAAATACATGTGATTGATAGGAGGAAAAAGTATAGTACATTAAAAACAATATAGTTCAACTAACCCCATTAGTCCAGCAGCATAATGAAAATATGATTGTTAAGTTTTATCGCCTTGTCAATTGAAGATGATGTTACATAATGACAATTATCAAAGTCAGCTAGATCTACTAGTATATCAAGAAACTAAAAAGAAGGGGTGGGGTGGGGAGAGAAGAATGAAGTAATTTATTAGTATCTGTAGTTTTGGTTTTCAGTATATTCATTTTAATTTCCTTAATTTCCGTTAGGTCATCATGGATTGGAGCATTTGTGTACTAGTAATCTGCCAGGAACAAACACAAGAAAAACTTAAAGGTCCTATATATACACATCTGGGAGAGTGACTTGAAAGAAATGTTCAGGATATCACATTTTATGGATAATATGTGTAGGTCTGGGGGCATTTCATGAAGCATTTTGTCCGACAAGTTGTCGGACAAATTTGCTCTCTGCCAATCAGATGCAAGGATTTCTGTAGTTTGTAACAGTTTGTCAGAAAAATATCTGACCAAACTGCTTCATGAAATGCCCCCCCTGTTGTATCACAAGACATCCTACCATATACAGTTTTTGCAATCAAAGCAAACATATAAAGAGATATCAGTATTTTTTTCATTAAAGCATAAATGCAGACGGTTTAGTCTGGAAACATGTTATCATAGAAATATTGTTCACATTTTGTGTTATTAACAATACTTAACATTGATTATACAGATTCATTTTTTTACAGAGGTTCTTTCTATCCGTAACTCACACCTAAGAATAATTTTCAAGCACTAATTTTGGGTTTTTACCTTTAATTATCCACAAAAAGGAGGACTCAATGCATAAAAGGTGTATGCTTTATTTTTAGAAAATGTTGAGGAGATCAGGAAAATTATATATATTGATGTAGATTTTGGACCTGAAGGAGCAGTTGAAGCATTTTTAAGAAACAATGCCTTGTGGCATCGTTCTTATCATCAAAAATTAATAATGACAAATTCAAATGAAAATTGGAGGGGGGAAGAAAAGATGAACATAATGACATGAGACAGCTTGGTAAAGATTAAACGCTAAAATAGACAATGCAGCCTCTTTTCTCAGTTCATACTTATCCAGAGTGTGTGCTTTCTTTCCAGTACCGGTATTATTATTTAGATAGGTTAGGGGAATCCCTTTGAATTGTTTTATACATCATTTTAAAGCTTACAGTCTGCTCTTTCGGAATCTGTCCTTAAAGGACAAGTCCACCTTCATGCACACGTGGATTCAGTGAATACAACAATATTAGTAGGACACATCACAGAAAGCTTGGAAAAAATCGTACAATCCGTTCAAAAGTTATGATTTTTTAAGGTATCTGCACAGTCGCGGCTTGATGAAAAGACTACCACAGTGTATGATGTCACATGCGCACATTCTAAGGAAAATAAAATGAGAATTTCACAAAACCATACTTTTTGAATAAAGTTCACATAGTTTCTTTGACTTGCTACTGACGTATGTCAAGGGTAATATAATTCCCCCTGCCTTCTGAAAGAGAAGTCGAGTATCCTTTTGTAAGCGAAAATAATTTATGTTGAATTTTCTTTATTCATTCTTTATATAGTTGTACACATGTGACATTACAAGGTATAGTAGTCTTCTCATCCAGCCTCGACTGCATGAGCAGAAACTTCAAAAATTCATAACTTTAGAACGGATTGTCCAATTTTCCTCAAACTCTCACTGATGTGTTCTACTATTGTTGGTGCATTCACTCAACCCACATGCTATAAAGGTGACAAATCTTTGTCTGGCGACTTTTTTGTTGATCAATTATACCAACCCTGATGGAAATCTCTTCAAATTCATAAGTTCTGAAGTCTCCTTTAAGTTTAGCCAAAATCTATATATGTAGTTGCCATAGCAACATACCACTTAACACTAATGAAAAGTATTTCAAACCTCTATACATCCCGTCGATCAGTTGTACCTATTCAAATAGAATCTCTTCCAAACTGGAAAATAGCCTCCTGTAACTAACTTCAATTAAAAGCCCTAGTTTTGGGTTGCCATGGCAACGTACAAATCAACAATTATATTTGACCCCTGGTTTATACTCTTGGTACCTTCTATACAACGTTCATATCAAATTTTGTGAAAATTGAATCTTCCTACCTGGAGAAATAAACAAAAACGTGATTTTTAGAAAAAGTTCATTGACCTTTGACCTTTGACCTTTGGAAAATTCACTCCAAATTCAATCAAAATATTTTACTTGTTCTCAATATTCTTCCTGCCAAGTTTTATCCAGATTGGATATTCCTGACCTGAGAAATAGCCAAAAAACCTATTTCACAAATAAAGGTCATTGACCTTTGACCTCTGACCTCCTTCCCAGCATCAATTTTCTTGGAGCACCCTATTTTTTGAGAAGGTACATCATGAAGTACCTTTGGTGAAAAAATCATGCTTTTGTCCGCCGTGTCACGATAATTTCACTAAGCCACCCCACTATGTATGGTTAATACCAGGGATGCCAGTTTTCTGGCAAAAATCTGAATTCAGGCCCTGGTAGTACAGTATTGTATCCAAGTTCAGGCCCTTTCATGTACAAAGTGGCTTCATGTAGATTGATTTCAGACCCTCTCTTTCATTCTAACTGATATCCCTTTAACCCTAACTAGGCCGGGGGGGGGGGGGCCTCCGAGGCCCCCCCTCGACGTTCCGCGCGATGTATCGCAATCGCAAAAAGCTATCGCCGCGACGTTTCATGAATTTTTTTTTTCGAGTCTCCCGCATCTTTTGACACCAAATTTGCGACGCCCGGGCTCGCGGTTTCAAAGTTACGCATAAATATGTACATGCATGTCAGACCAAAAATTGCTCAAAAACGTTAATTCGTGTACAAATTGGCAAATTTCATAGAAGCGTGATTATTTGGGTGTTTTATTGATTAAAATCAATGAATAACATATTTTCTTGCTCGGAGCGAAGTCACAATTTTTTTTCATTGCATTTGCTAAGGACACTAAAAAGAATATTTACACAAAAAATGTGCCTGTTTTGAGCTTTATTTTGTGATTTATACCAAATAGTCTGATTTTATGCATCATCATGCATAAATTAGCATAATTTAGCATAAATGATGATTTTTTGAAAAATTAACTTCATGGTATTTTAGATTACATCATAGGCAATGTGTGCGCCAATTTTCGTTGCGATCGCGCGGTCGACGGCCGAGATCTGGGGGGGGGGGGCCTGGGAGGCCCCCCCCCCCCCGGCTCTATCAACTACCTAAATAGCCCGGCCTAGTTAGGGTTAATATAAGTGTTCATAAAAACATTGACAATACAGATTATTGCAGTTGTGTGTCATGATGCTGGTGTGGAATGGCATCCACAGCAAAGAATCTATCAGTAGGTAAATAAAACTAACTTGATGAAAGAAAATCTCTGATATCTTTCAGGGACGAGTTCATTTGAAAGCTTTGCTAGATACGTTCAAAGTTTTTACTTTTTTCGCATCTATGAGCACAAATCTTGTTATCCCAGCAATATTTGCTTGTCATGCAAGGAGACAGTACAGTATATGAGCAGGTATAAGATATATAGCACTTTAGGGCAACTTGCCCTCATAGTCCTTACACTGGCCTGCCCTGGATCCCTGATGTCATCAATTGGGCTGGGTGGCAAGAAAGAAAAGTGAATGAATATAAAGGAAGAATATGGTATTTGATATCAAGTTTTTCGTAAAAGCTGACATTAAGCATTTAGAAGAAAGCAAACATCCTGTTTATTTCTAGAGAGATTCCAGCACATGTCTTTGGCCCAAATTCACGAAGGTGGTACAAATGAAACCATGGTTTAAACCATGTACAAAAACCCTGGAGCGCCAAGTGTCGCACAGAATATTTTGTTAAGAAATCAGTCTTTTCGTCGATGAAATGATTATTTTGTAACGAAATGAACATTTCGTCCACGAAATGATAATTTCGTTAACGAAACGGTCATTTTGTCGACGAAATCACCAATTTCGTAACGAAATATTCCGTGCAACACTTGGCTCTCCATGGTTTTTGTCCATGGAGAAAAACCATGGTTTCATTTGTACCACCTTCATGAATTCGGGCCAAAGTGTTTAATAATTGCTGAAATCTCGTTGTTAGTTGGAGAACGATTGCAGCGTATTTGTATTCCAACCAATTCTTTTTCTAGTAGTTTTCAGTGGCAAGTAGGTAGGACATTTTGTACAAAGCAGGTACCCATCATTCTGAAATACACAAATGTTTTAAAATGATTTAAACACCTAAGTTGATTCTCAACTTGTAGTTTGGTGGATGCAACATCCAGTGTGACAGTAAATGAAGAAAAATGTAAGTGGAATTTCTTCCCAGAGTCTACAGTGAAATGGTTGTTTAATATCTGCAGAGAAAAGGAGTAAAGCGATCCAATGCAAGGAAACTATGTGGAGTGGCAAGGGGGTGTGTCTTCTTGACTCTTGTACTGTAGGTCGCTTCTGTGGGAGTGTCTGCAACCTTTGTGGCAAATTCTTGCCATAGTTTAGAGGTTAATTTCATTGAATGAGTAAATTGTGGCACACCACCAGGCTTGGTCATAATTATGTAGTTTAATGTGAGTGACTGCTGTACAGGGATTTTGACACTGTGTATGCAGACATTCTGAAGGCAGCTTTGGGTACAGCTGGTTTGCCTGATGTGCTTGAAAAAAAAAATAAATAAATGTTGCTTTAATAGCAATGTTCAACTCTCTGCTGCTATAGGTAGTAGCCTTCTTATGCAGACTCGCCCAACTTTTGTCTCTGCAATATAGCATGTCACATCAGAAAAGTGTGCGTGAAGTTTCATTTCACACTAACCAAGCATTTTTTGTAGCGCCACGATTTTACAGTGAAGAAGATTTACTTTGTTATGTAAAATAGATGTATAAATAAATAAATAAAAATAACAAATCAAAAGTTAGACTGTCATTAATTATCAAGGGAATTGCAGTAAGGATTAGGGGAAAGCAAGTGTAAGTACAAGTAATCTAAGATACAAGTGAAGCACAATGTTGAGTGTAGTTATTCATTCAAAATGTGTGCCATCTTTCATCCTAGGAACTCCAGACTGTCCTGCGTGATGGTAACCATGGTAACAGTGCGAATTTTATCCGGCATAAACTGTTTCATAGCTGCTTCATTTCTTGTGTCAGTGCCGAGTAAAGAAAATGCATTGTGGATAAGTGTAATACAGAGAGGGTTTTGTTGAATGAGTGTAACTCTTTTGCATGAGGTTCTTAACGTATCGCTAAATGTATAGACTGAAAATGGAACTATTTTATCTGTAAGAGAAGGAAACATTCAACAATTTAAGATGTATGATCCTTAAAGGGTGTAATGAAGAGCTGGCAGAAAAGGGAAGAGGACTGTAAATTATAAGCATGATGTATATGACGAACATAACGTGGCAGTGTCGATGAATATTTTGTATGCAATGAGTATTGGAACGATTTGGCAGGTGTGGGCATGAGTAATGACCACGGTCACCATGGTCGTGCCGACAATGTACCCTTGTTGAGAATAAACGAACCTGTATACTGGCAATGAGATGCAGAAAGGAAAAAAAATGGGGTTTCACCTTGTATATTATGACTTGTCCTTCTTCAACGCGTGTTCGAATGTTGTAGTGTAAGAGAAAAGAGTGTAGTGTGTCCTCACCTGTTGATTGCAGAGGGAAAGGAGTGAGAACAGAAAAAAAAAAATGTGAAAAGTGGTGCTCTCCCCCTCCCCCTCTCTCTTATTCTCGCTTTCTCTCTTTCCAGTAATAAGATATGAAAGTTTACGATGTAGACTGTGTGTGCATGTTATATAGGCCTACATAATATATATAAAATATATGTACATATGTGTATTTATATATATATATATATATATATATATATATTTGTAATATATCAAATGCACACATAATGTATAATTGTAATATATGCACAAATATATGTTTACACTCATATTATGCACACATATTTTGTGACAATATTGACAAAGCCCTATGATCCAATATATACGCAGTAAAAGATAGAAGTAGATAGGTGTATTGAAGCCCGTATGTTTGCGTGTATGGCACCTGTATGGAGTGTGTGTTTTATGAATTAATTTCCGTAATGCATTATTGTATAAAGGTATAACAATGATACCTGTCAAGACAAGAGATATATTAATAATGCCATGTTAGTATTCTTGAATCTCCATTCACATTCATTTCGTCATCTGTACCTAAACATACTCTCTCTCTCTCTCTCTCTCTCTCTCTCTCTCTTTCTTTATGCCTGTCTCCTTTGCTTCGTTTTATATCTCTGCCTCGTTTATAGGTCCCGGTATTTATTTCCGATACTTGTCTTTCATCGTGTTACATTCCTGCTTCCTCGTTTTTCTCTCTCTAGATTGTGCCGTTTGCCCTTCATTCATTCGTCACCAGCTAACCTTTGACATTATTGGCACCATCCGAAATTGCTCCTCGAAATTATTCCCCTTGAACTACCTGCATCTCTCACCAACTCGTTTGACACTTCAGTAATAAAGCAAAGAGAGGGAGGAAAAAAAAGAATCTGGTAAACAAAAGAGAGTCTGCACCTTCCAAGCAAAGAAAGACAAGTACAAGTCTGTAAGGTCCGGAGGGAATTGGTCGAAATAACTGCTGCGTAATAAAAGATCCTGCCACTTTCCATGCGAAAGCGTTTGTCATTTACACGTGGTGATATATTGAGCATCAATCTTATTATTTTGCGCGTCCAAAGATGGCAAGTTGGAGGACGGTTCTGCGATCTCGTTAAAGCTCTGCAAAGTTACTGGAACACGGATTTCACGAGATAAAGACAGAATTATATTAGCCCGAGCTCCTTGTAGGCCTTATACATTACTCTTTTTTTTCCTGGGCAGATTCAATAACAGGAGCTATTGCAACACTAAGACGTGTAGTGTGTTCATAGTATTATACTTTAAGATTGCAACAGACACACTAGTGGCGATATCATTTTGTCGACTCATAACTGGAATGGTCACGTTGAATATCGAAATATCATGAAAGCGCCAATATAGGGAGGAAACATTTGAATCTTTAATTTGAAGGCATTAGATGACAACCATCTTCATTTAAAAACAAAAAAAAACAACAACTACAACTATTTAACGCAGCTCCCGACTCGGCGAAGAGCAACGAGTTCTATAATCCACTTGTACTTAGTCCCGCACATTCTAGTTGGTGTGACCTCAAATGTTGAAATTCCACACTTTTCCATCCAGAGACATTAATCAGTACTGATTTTGAAATTCACAAGATCTTGCACTTGTATTGTTGACAACGATCCCATATGTGATAACGACAATCTGTTATGTCACGGTTTAGTAGTAACATAATTCAAATGATAATCTTCGGATATTTACCTTTTCGAGACACATTCTTATCTGCTAACTAGCACTCTTGTCGATTCTTCTGAATCATTAAACTGATTCGATTGATTTGGTTGAAGAAATTTACATGATGTCTTCCAGCAATAGATATTGATTTAATAATCATACTGCTATATCAAAGACTGATATTAAAAAAAAAACGAGTAATGTATACTATAACCATACAACTCCCTTCCGTACTATACAAAGCGACACAGTCTAGGCTAACACAATCACTGACTGGTGATACCTCTTTCAAAACCTGACATATTATGCGACAGTTACAGGTGTAATCTTAGCTATGATGGACTGAAGCACAACTTTTATTTATGCGTCTCATCATTACACGAAATCAATTGTCATGCAATGTGCTGATATTGATTCCACACTGTGTTGACGAGTCAGTTTGTGAGCGAAATTTGTGTACAGTTTCTTTGAAGAAAAAGAATCAAAAATCAAGAGAAGAAAATACAGGGGCATGGAGGTACGATACTTGATAGGAGGCTATCATCTGACCACCCGGTGTGATGTTCCTTCTTTCAGTTCATTCTCGGTGAATGGGATCTTTATTCCAGGTATCTGGGAAGCGCTATAAAAAGTGTCCATAAATGGCGCTTTATGGATGTACGTGCATCCTCCTCATTTCGCGATGGTAAAATTTATCGCCGATGCGCGCGCTTTCTACGGGAGATAGGGGATTGCCTTTCTGCGGAAGGTCATTGTTCGAAGTTCGGTGGTATCCCTATACAAGGCAGATGTTAACGTGTAGAAATGACAGCGGTTCAATACCGTGGGTGTAGTGAGGGTTTCGTTTTATCATGCACAACGACACATGTGTCAACATGGCGCCTGGTAATGATGCGCATATATACCTCGTATCTCATCATCCCAATAATAGCCTGATGTGCACGCAGAAAAATGCTCATCGGGTTTGCATTCTGAACATATACTCTCTTTCTCACGACATAAAGTCGTGAAATTTAAGAATTAACGCCTGTACAGAAAGTAAAAAAAAAAAATAAAATAAAAAACGGATTATTGAAGTAAGATGCAGATGTAGGTGTAGGCTATCAGTTACTCGAACTTCATCATTGTTGAGACTTTGAGAGGGGTTGCCATGACGACGTGGCGCTAGCCACATTGGCCAGCGGTTCAAAATGTTCTCGGATTGCCTTTCCATCGGGGAAAGCTTCCTGTAAAATGGTTTGATCGAGGCCTGATTCAACGTGGGAAATCTTCGGCATT
>NW_027271470.1:445000-452500 GCF_040938485.1 Diadema antillarum | reverse complement strand
GCTTTTACAGAATGACATACAATTCATTCCTGTGCCACTTCAATGTACCAAGATCATTAGGGGGGTTTTTTGCGTTCAAGCAACAACAACAACAAAATAATATTCTGATGAGCTTGAGGGTGACATTGGTAGGTATTGCGTATCATACTAGATATTATGTTGCAATTTTTACTTTAAATTTTCATAGTTTCTTGTCATATGAAATGGAATTTGGGGCAAAATAGTTCCACCCAAAACGCTGGAGTTAAGTGGAGGGATGATGGAGGTCGTCACTGAATTACAGGAGTATCGATACGCGAAATCTAACGTCTGCGTCCTTCCGTCCCTTGCAGTAAGACACTTGCAGCAGCGTTCAAGCTTTCAAGAGAACCCCCTGCAGTTCTGGTGGTCGTTTGCATCAAATTTAGAAGGCGGTAAATTCTATAATTACCTTGGGTGTGTAATTATTATGTTTTTGCTCTGCTCAAGACGTTTCTCAGGGCTGCGCGCCTCACCCGCCACGCTAAGCGTTATCCCCCGCTGGCCTGCGAAATCCGTGGGCATGCGCGGAATGTTTTTCTCGTTTTTGTTTCTCATCAAAACCAAATCTTCGTCGTTTGAACGGTCCAATCTCGGAGCATTGAGAGTTTTCTCATTCTTCTCATGCAATGTGTATCGCTCAGTTTTCTTGCCAACCGTATCGAATGTTTTGGGCTCCTTCGCTGACAGCAGAAAAAGAGCGCGAAGATAACGGGCTATGTAATAGTTTTTCGGTTTCGAAAGCGCGCGCGTCAAGCGTTGACTCACTGCTTTGTTGTCTTATGTTGTTTACTTTTTCTTGGGAATCGTCTGTATCGACGAACGTCAGAACTTTTTGCTTGAATGACGTAAACATAAATAGACGGCTGAATTCGATCTGTTCTCTGGCCCCGTCTCGTTTATTTACAGCCCGGGGAACGGTGCTTGAAAAGAAACACACTCAACTGACTTTACAATTGCATGAGCGTGGCGCGAGTCTCGCTCGTCCTTACTGTACGGACTTTACACGGCAGACAGCCATGCACGCGCCACCCAGCCTGGGTGCGTGCATGCGCCCCGAGCGCGGTGGCCGTGTTGAGTTCGACATTCGGGAGCTCCACCTACCAGACGCTCTTTTGAGAACGAAAAAAAAAAGATTAAGAAAAAATGGTCGTAGATTCTCAGCGAATGAAGACAATGAAAAAGCCTTCAGGACTATGGTTTGGTATTTCCTTCTCCTTCTTTTGAATTTAGTTAGGCTCCAATCTGACCTAAGCATGCATGGTCTCAACGAAGCTACGCATTACCTACAACCCATAAATTTCTAAAATCGTGAAATGTTTTCGTCATTTCCAGCAGGTAAAACTTAAAGATATTGCAGACGTCGTCTCAGCAAAATGCGAAGTGATAAACACCTACAATGCATACAATGAATCAATGATTACAATTTCTATGAAAAATATCGAATTTTAAAAAGTTCCCCCATATCAATGTGTTACTAACTTCAGTCTTGTTAATCATATTCACCTGATACAAAGTAGATGATGATTTGAAATCTTAACTTTCCCATTAGTGTGTAGGCCTACATACAAAATTGTAAAAAAAAAAAGTCCCATTTGTCAATAATTCACCAGCAACACGAATAACCTGTTCACACCCACACGTCACGATGACGAGGTCTCACCCATGGTAGGGTAATCTCTTGCGAGCGATATACTGCTAGGCCTATATTTTCTTTTAGTGCTCATTTCATATAGGCCGACAGTATACAAAAGTTTACAATTTTGTGACGATTTGAGTGATCATCATTAGTAGCCATATGACCCATCCTGTACCATGGCAACAATATACTCGTTCTGTGTATATAGTACACTCACTCTTCCTGTTGATATGCAATTAATGACTGTTACGAAAGCATATCCCTGTCCCGAAATTCATAGCACAATACATGGTTAATTTTTACACGATCTAGTCAATTTATTTTTTAGTGAGATACGGAGTGGGGAAAATTATTCCCCTCTCACTGGAACAGTGCGACTCTCCCTGAAACTTGTACTAACTTTATCAAACGTTTATCTAGCGTTTTCAGATCTTACTTTACATGATGTGATGATTATCTGATGATCACCATAATTTTCATAATCCTCGTCAACACTGTTGCAAGGCACAGTCCTAAACTTTATCTATAGACATTATGAGTTATCAAAAGGATCGTATAGTTTTGGTTGAGACCTAATTTCAGGTTTATAACATTTTTCGGTGAGATAATGAGAAACCTCTTATGAAATGTGAAAGAGCGTGTAATTCCACGTCCCAAGAATGTTATCTGTAAATTTCTGACGGATACAGAACGTGATCCCTTAAAAAAAAAAAAAAAAAGAATTGGATTTATACTTGGCGACTTTCGCGGTGCGTGGCGTCGGTATATTTTTGCGTGGCTCTTTATGACTTTCCCATGGTTAAACTGTTTATAATTGGGTACTCTTGTTTTTACGTGAGTTTTGGACGTACGCCGGAGTAAACTTTTCTTTCTCTCTCTCTCTCTATCTCTCTCTCTCTCTCTCTCTTTCTGTCTCCTTGTATTTTGTAATTTATTGTTGGTCAGTATATGCGTCGACGTTCCCTCGTGTCCTTCGGTGCTGTGAACGCACTGCATGGCGTTAAAAAAAAGGAGCAGGGGATATGAAAAAAAAAGAATAAGACTTTGGAAAGAAGGCAAGAATTCATCGGTGGTCGTCTGCAAAGACGGGAGTGCGTGACATTGAGCAGGGAGAGCTTTTTCCCAGCCATTAAAGACCTCAAATTTATTAACCGGGCTCCGTTTTGGCACAATCCCACGCTATATATTTTATCCGTTGGATTTGGCAACGTAAATAAAAGGTTCGGATGCAGAGTGAGAAAGAGAGAGAGAGGGAGGGAGATGGAGAGATGACGAGGAAAGATAGATGAAGGAAGAAAAAAGGAACAAACTCATCATCTTCATCGTATATTTAGTAACGTGATGAACTTCGTAGTAGACGATCCTTTTCTACTTCTTCATTCTTTCTCCTTCTTCTTCCTTTCTTCTTTTCTTCCTACAAATGTATCTCTCTTCTTTCCCATTCTGCCTCTTTTGCCATGGAATGCTAGAGGAGGCAACAATACTCAAACATCTACCTGCAAAAACTAAATCAGTATGAATGACAGAAGAGAGTCACGGCGATAATCATGATGACCACGATGACAATGATAAGAAAGAGGAAAAGAAGAGAACAATAGATATGACCTGAACTTCTGAAGCTCAATAGGGCCTACATCTATGCCAAAACGGTGAAAGCAAAATAACACTGCATTCTGATTGCAATCATTTTTCTTCATTACATAAAGCAGCATTGATAAGCAAACATGCAATGAGTAGACAGATAGATAGATAGATTGATGGATAGATAGATAGATTGTTGTATCGATTCCTATAAAGTAGATAAATGAATGAATACATAGGCCTAATAATACTAATACTCCCATGTAAAAACATAAATCATTGAGGTAAAAGGCCTTCTACTTTCACATAGGCCTTACACGTGTGTCATTAGGTGCCATTGTGTACCCACTAGCGATAAAACTCGTTGAAGTGAGAATAAACATATTATACTTATCAAATATAGAATATCAACGTTGTTGGTAATGGAAACCTCGAATATGGCTATTTAGACATCAATGGAAAGCTTAGAACTCATAGAATTTACTGAAGTGTTGTTCTATCACTTTAGTGATTGTAGAAAAATTAATGCAAAATGGTCACAAAAATGTGGCGTGTGGATGGAGCCTGAAGACGCCCAATGCGATTGCTCGTTACTTGTCGGCCACACACACACAGTCATCGAAGAAAGACTTCCCTATCTAGCAAGGCTTCGTTGTCCAAAGTGCCAGCACGCGTCCTATAAACCCTGCCATGCGAGGCCGTCAAATATGTTGTACGTACAAGGTGTATGAGGCCGTTCAAGCACTTGGACATTTACGAGATAATTTCTTGGCATTCCTCTGCCTTTCGTCATCAGTTGGGATCAGCAAGAGACGAGTGTGGTGCTGCCAGGGGACGAGCGAGACCCTGGCCCTAGCTTCTCTTGTCTACTCTTTAAAAAAATAAGTAAAAATGTGAAATGATTTGTTTCGCTTCTAGATGCATGGTGAATTGGGAAGATCAGAGTGTTAATCCGCTTCTAGAGCTATTATTTGTGCTTGTGTGTATGTACGTGCGTATGTGTGCGTGTGTAGGCCCTTTGTGTTTACTCTTACATACAACTCTTTCAGTAGTCTCATGTAGTCTTGAGAATCACAAAATCTAGCCATTATAACCCCTAATATTTTTTCTTTTCATTACGAGGTTATTGCAATGCAAAAAAAAAACAAAAAACTTTGAGACGAATTATTCGAGGTTTCCATTTCTACATCGTGTCAAAATCTTCAAATTAGAGACCTAAAGTTAATGACAGTAATTCTAGATGCTATATGAGCTAAACTTCCATACCACACAATTTGTTTGATTTTATGATATTATGCAACAACCACCAAGGAGATAAAGACAATATTGTACTTTAATTCTGAGATATGACAGCGTGGCACGTCGTATACGACCAGGCGATAGAGACAGCACGACGCCATCATGCACCAATACAGCCATGTATCAGTCGTAGCCAGGAGAGTCTGGTTACACCTTATCTCTGACTTCCATTCGTTTTACCACACCATTGACATAATGGAGCTGCAGCTGAGAAGATCTGTGTATTTTATTCTGTTCTTCAATTTATTGTCATCTTAATACCGTCAAATAAGTATGCTGTTCTCCGCCAATCTCTCGACTTCAGGCACGACACGCGGCGCTCACCGTGCACGCACTCCGCCCATGCACCTCCAGACACCGGTAGGGTGGTTCGTTTTCGAGCAGCTTATTAGTCCAGGCTAGGCTCCATAGAAAGTGCACCTAACCTTGTTTTTTTATATATACAATGTTTTTTGATGGTTTCTTGTCAATTCGAGGGTGCTGATTCCAAATCCGATTGATGCCACTCGCGTAACCTTGAGCATTTTCGGCAAAATGCAAAAATCCAAAATGGCCGCCAGATATGCTAATTTGGCCATGATAATCCCAGTTATGTCAATTTTATGACCAATTTTTCCATCAAAGTTTTTTAAATTTTTGTTCCTTGAGTAATTCTACTTGCATTTGCAATAAATTTTTTATTTGAAGAGGTTCATTTAGTATTTTAAGCTTATTTTCAATCCAAAATGGCCGCCACTCCTGTACTCATGTACTATATGAATGGCAAAAAAATATGCATAGAAATAGAAGGCGAATTTTCAGTCACATACCTACGCTTTTATCAAATTTTGCATGTGCCATGCAAATCTGATGAGTGCCACTAGCAAAACAAGCAAACAAACAAGCAAACAGAAAATGTATTGTTTTTAGGCTTATTATATTCTTCTTAATACAAAACTTCAAAATGGATGCCACTCATATACCCCTGCACAATATGAACGGCAAAGTGTACATGGAAAAAAACACAATTTCTTTTTTTTTCTGTTACCCGGGCACACTGTTTATCAATTTGTGTGCTGATTATAAATCAGAGGATTGTTACTAATAAAAGCTGTTTTATTCTTTGATGCAAACATCCAGATTTGCTACCTCAATCTGAATTCTTCTCAAGAAATTTGGAAAAACCCACCAAAGCTTGAATTGACGCCAAGATCAAGATCGTTTATCAGGAATTATTAGACATGAACAATTTGATACTTACTTGCCTTGAGATGTTCAACATCATAATATTCACGCTGATTTACTGAATTAAAAGGCTGAATCCTAGATGATGACACAATGAAATTTCCAATTACCTGTCCTGTTGTACATTATCTAAAAGCGATATTATACAAACTTTTCAGTCCCCTCACCCGAGAAAGAACATGAGGCAGGCGAAAGTGGAAAAAAGGACCACCTTACTTCCTGTTGTCAAATCTCTGAAATGAAAACAAATGCCCAAAAGTTTTTCATGTTAACCCAGATATATGGTAGATGAATTCAACCAACACTTTTTTTTTTCGGAGTGAATGTGTTTGCGCATATGATGTCAAGGGAGACTCTGAGATCTGTACAGTGCTGCCTCATTCCGAAAGCAGTGTTATAACAACTTCACACTGCTTGTCTTTAATCTTCAGCACTCAGAGACTCCAACTCTCCAGCTTTCGCCCCCGTTTTGCAAAATCTCCCGTTCTCCTGCTTGAGATTTAATTTCTCCTGCCCTGGCTCTGTGTCTCCCACTTGAAATGATTTCTTACTTTGTGTGTTCGTATGTTGAAAAATAAGCCTTAGATAGCACAAGAGAACATTAAGAACCCTATTAGAGCTTCCAGAGCTCAAGCGGGCCCTGGACCCCGGCCGCAGGGAACTTCGCGCACATCAAGTTGGAGTCTCCCGTTTGCAAGGGGTTTCAGGCGGGAGAATCTCCAGATCAGAAGGTACTTGGGGTTGGAGTCTCTGAGCACTTGCAGATTCAGGATTGCTCTAGGTAACCAGACCAGCAGTGTTAGGACTCTGAATGATGGCCTCCTTAATGGTGGCTGTAAACTAACTCCACTAGAGCTCTTTTTATCATACATGGTGACATAACATTCCCTTCACGTAGGAAGTTTCCAGATGATCTTGCCTTTGCGTCTCATAGAAAGTCCTTGGATGGCACGAGCCGAGTACTGACCCATCTCAAGACAATAGAGGAGTTCTTCACGTTCTGGAGACTTTGCCCCAACCTTTATAAGATTATCATCCGACCCATGCCTTCCATCTTAGTAACCACCTTGCCAATGCTATGTTCAAGGTAGCCCTCTGTGGCAAGCCTTCCAAGCATAGGCTAAGGAAGTCTATCCTCCTTCACTGGTACTCGACCACTCTCCCTCACGCTGGAAGGAAAGGATGGCAAGTGTCACCAGTGCTGTCAACGCATATCCTGACCTTCCAAACGCGATAGAATGGGGGCATTTTATGAAGCGTTTTGTCTGACAAATTTGTCTGACAAATTTGCTCTCAGCCAATCAGATGCAAGGATTTTAGTAGCTTATAACAGTTAGTCAAAAAAAAAGATCTGACAAAACGCTTTATGAAATGCCCCTTTGAACAATCTGCCATCAATGCGTCTGAAATCCCACAAGCCTATAGATTTCCCTCCCGTAACTAGAAAGCTTTGACCCCAAAACCGGTTGGTGAAGATGCTGGTCTGATGTCATCTCTGACACCACCTAAGTTACCTACAACACTGTCCTGGCAACAAAGCCATAGGGCTTCAACTGGTGGTGATCAAGCAAGTCTTCATGTCTTCATTCTGTTTCTATGGCAAATAATCGCCCTCTGACCCCTGAGGAAGTGCTGAACATCACCAGATGCGGTTGCAATTAAAGGAATTGCTGGACTAATATGCATCTTTAGCCTGAGAATTCTGCAAATTTGGGGCTGATGTCACCTGCTGCCAAACA